>NC_056735.1:1086991964-1087291964 GCF_019279795.1 Protopterus annectens | reverse complement strand
AGGCCCTAAAGGAGCTAGAGCTAGTTCTTCTAAACCCCCCAGAGCATTAGACAGGATGGGTAAAAAGGTTTACACCTCAGCTACTTTAGCTGTCAGGCACTGAATTGCCAATTTCACGATACATTTTCAGCAGAATGTGCTGGAACTGATTAAACAGAAAATATCTGACATGCCTGACATTAGCACTACCAGAGAATTAACAGACCTCATACAGTCTAGCTCTCAGGTAGCAAAGCACTTCTTGCATTTTGGTTTTGATGCCTTAGAAGCCTCTACCAGGGCTGCAGCTACAGGATCAGTTATCATAAGGCATGCCTGGTTAAGGGAGCAACCTTTGCCTGACCAGGTAAAATCCAAGCTTTTAGATGCTTCTTTAGATAAGGAGCAGTTATTTGGCACCCAAGGCCGAGGAGGTCATCAAGAAAATGGAGGAGAAAGCCAAATCCATGCAAACTGTCAAGGATTTTTTACAGGTGCAAGCACCCAGGTTCAGCAGGAACTTCCCTACTAAGCACTGGTCCTTTCCCTCTCAAGCAAAGCCAGTGCAGCCAACAAAGAACTAGCCAGTGGTCCACTGCCTCTCCTAGATAGGGGAGTTCTAAGCCCACTACATTTTCCAGAGACTTACGATGACTCCCTACCCCCCCAACCCCCAGGTCCCCAGCCAAGCTAGGAGAAAGACTGTCCCTCTTCCTATAAAACTGGCAGGCCATCACCTCAGATCTATGGATCTTGAAAATTTTTACCAGAGGGTACAGATTCTATTTAAAAAAAAAAAAAAACCCAGGCGGTCAGGTTGCCCGGACGTCTTTGCAGGCCAGACAGCAAAAGCCTTTCATCAGATCCAAAAGTTTTATGCCCAAGGAACTATAGAACCTGTGCCCAGGGAACGGACCAGAAAAGGATTTTACTCGAGACTTTTCCTGGTCCCCAAAAAGGAGGCCACATGGTGCCTTATCCTAGACATCTCCCCCCTGAATCTCTCCCTTCTGGTTCCAAAATTCAAAATGTTAACACTACAAAAACTACTACCCATGCTCATGCCACAAGCCTGGCTAGTGACCCTAGATCTGAAAGATGCCTACCTGCATATCCCTATCAGGCAGTCCTGCAGGAGCTACCCAAGATTCAGAGCAGGGTCCCAGCACTTTCAGTTCTCTGCACTGCCATTTGGGTTATCCACTGCTCTGACAGTCTTTACAAAGTGCTTGGCTCCAGTCATTGCTTACTGCAGGCAGAGAGCCATATACATTTACCCCTACCTCGACGACTGCCTCATACAGCCATGTACCAAGGAAAAGCTCCTACGAGACCTCTCCTTTGTGCAGACCCTACTAACCTCACTGGGATTCACCATCAACCTGGAGAAATCTCGGCTATTACCCACACGAAGGATTACCTTCCTGGGCACCCTTCTAAAATCCCCCACCCAAAAGCCCTTCCTTCCCCTCCAGAAGAAGACCTTTTTTCAGTCCTACTTTTGAAAAGCTGGCACAAAAGACCCATCTCACAGTCCGAAAAGTATTGCAAGCCTTAGGATACATGGCTTCCTGCATTCTGCTGGTACCCCTTGCCAGATTGCATGTGAGGAAACTGCAGTGGTACCGAAGGAACCTCTGGTGCCAACACTCAGTCTCTGGAGCAACAACTCCCACTAATTCCTTTCCTAAGGAAGGAGCTCCTCTGATGGGCCCAGGCTTGGTTCCTGAACAAGTGCCTTCCTTTTCTCCTCTGCCCTCACAAACAAACCCTGACCATGGATACCTCAGACATTGCCTGGGGAACCCACGCATGAACTCTGCAAACCCTGGCCTTTTGGGAAAAGGAGGTTGTTGGTCTCCACATCATTCTGAAAGAGATGCTAGAGGTGCACAGAGCTATCCTAACCTTTCAAAAGCATCTGTCACCAGGGGAACTTTTCATCAGGACAGACAACACTACTGTCATGTGGTACATCAACAAACGGGGGGATTCATTCATACCCCCTGTGTTGCCTTGCCATGGAAATCTGGCAGTCAGCCTCCAATCTGGGACTGCATCTCAAAGCTAAATACCTTCCAGGGGAGCAAAACACCCTGGCAGATCACTTAAGCAGGCAGATCATGGATCCCCCTCTCCCATGAGTGAGAGTTGCACAGGGGCACTTTCTTACAATTCAGTCGCATCTGGGGGAAACCAGACATAGACCCTTTCTCAAACTACCAGAACTGTCAACTTAACAAATTCTGCTCCAGACAGTTTCACCCAAATCCCTGGAGAGTGGACCCCCTCTCCTTCCACTGTGGCAGCCTGTTCGTGTATACCTTTCCCCCCACTTCCTCTGATACCCAGAGTACTAGTCAAGATCAGAGGAAGGACCAAGGGCTATCCTGATTGCCCCAGACTGGCCATGGCAGCACTGGTAGCCCATGCAACCTCCCTTTCCCCTGCCCTCCGCCTCAAACCTTCTCACACCAACCTTCTCTCACAACAAGGAGGGAAGCTCCTGCATGCAAGCCTGGCCACACTCAAGCTAACAGCATGGATGATTCCTCAAAGGCATATAACTCTTCAGTCCTCAGCAGTTAGGTGTTAGACATTATTAATGAGGCTCGTAGACCCAGCACCAAGAAATCTTATTCGTCTAAGTGGAAGAGATTCACCTGCTGGTGCTCCAGCAGGGGCGCTTCCAGCACTACAGCCTCTTTACCACTGGTTCCGGACTACCTGTTAGAGCTCCTCCATAAAGGTTTGTCTTAGTCGTGTATCAAGATTCATGCTTCGGCTATCTCAGCCTATGTCTAGGCGGATCAGCCCTTATTCTCTCAGTACCTCTTAAAACAGTTCCTCAGAGGTGTTGCTCACATCAGACCACCGAGAATGCAACCTGCACCAGCTTGGGATCTTAACTTTGTCCTGGAAAAGCTGACTCTACCCACCTTTGAGCCAGATTCATCAGCTGATCTCAAATACCTCTCTTGGAAAACTGCCCTTTTGTTAGCCATCACTTCTGCTAGGAGGGTATCCGAGCTCCAGGCTCTTATGGCCACAGAGCCCTTCATCATCTTTCATGTGTAAGAACTAACATCTCCACATGGATTGAATAAGGAATGTAACTGGCAAAGTTTTATTTGATTATTGTAGCTTTAAATGTTTTAGATTTGATATAATTGATTAATTGTTTAATTGTATTAATTAACATATTCTTCTATATATACTGTTTTTTATTAGTCAACATTTTTTACTCTGTAAAGGCTGTGGCCGAGGCGCTAGAGAAGTTGGATTGTGCTTATTAAATTTTAAGAAAATAGAGCTGTTACTCACTGATTTTTCCTTGGTCGTTCAGTTATTTGTTCTTTCAGTAGTTTTATAACCTCTCCTTTATGCCTAAGGTGGTCTCTGGTGTGACCCTTAACCAGGCCATACACTTACCTACCTTCTTTCCTAAACCCACAAATAGAGGAGAGAGAATTCTGCATACCCTAGATGTGCACAGGCAGCTGAGATTTTTCCTTGACAGGACCAAATCTATCAGGAAAACTGACCAGCTACTGGTTTCATTCGCCCCTGGGGCAGAGGGGAAACACATTGCAAAGCATACCATTTCCAAATGGATCTCTCATTGCATACATTTCTGCTACTCCTTCCATGGAAAAGGTCCTCTCAAAACCATCAGCTCCCATTCAACAAGATCAGCCTCTACCTCCATAGCCTTTCTGAGGGGGTTCCTACTAAGGAAATTCTGGAAGCTGTTACTTGGACATCTATACATACTTTCACCAAGCACTACCAGCTAATTACATTCTCCAAATCCAGGGCAGTATTTGCATCTGCAATTCTGCAGGGCATGCTAGCACCCTCATAATTTGTACAACTTTCCTCCACCCACTTCCTGAGCTTTGGGATTCTTCCCGCAAGTGATGACTGCAACAGTGAAACACTAAGACCATAGTACAGTTGTAATAAAGAAGGAAAAGCCCTGTTTGAGTGATGGAACAAACACAAAAGTCCAGTGTTAAAGCAAAAATGTTGCAAACACTAAAACCAAGGAGAAGTCAAAATCCAATAAAAATCCAAGTAAGAATCCAAATGAAGTTCCACAGAAACCTTTATTGCATAGGTAAGCGCTTTCGCAACCTCTCCTGGTTGCTTCCTCAGACCAAAACATACATGCTTAAAAACAATCCCCTTTTTATAATACACATCACACAAGACCCACCAATCCCCGTGGAGAATACAAGACTCCAGTGCTTTCCAGATTCAAAGAGATACTCACTTAAATTAGATAAAAACATATATGTAGAAAATACATATAAAAATACATGTAAAAATATATATAAAAAACACATAAAAAGTGTGTATAAAAAAATATAAAAATGTGTGTAAAAAGCCAAAAAGCACTGTAAAGCAAGTGTTTGGAACATTTTTTCTTTTAAATAGTACAGTTGTGTGCACTTACCATAAATGTACATGTTCGAATGTGTTCACTGTTGCAGCCTGATGTCCTTCAAGGATGCATCTGCAGTCCTTACGTATGGGTTGTCCTGCCTCAGGCAGCCCTTCGGTCGGCCGGATTCCAAAGTCTGGGTCCGCGCGGCTGATGTCGCGCTTTCCCCGACGGCAGAGCGCCCGGGGCATAAAAGAGTCAGCCGACGCCATCTTCCTCAGTCTTTCTTGCCGTGGTGCCGAAGCAGAAGCAGTTCGCAAGTGCCGGTCGGCCAGCTCCTGTAAATTCAGCTACCGAAGACTTCAAAAAGCTAAGTACCCCGTTGGGGACTCTTTCTTGCCTCAGCCGATGTCATATCAAACGCTTAAAGTTAATAATTGCTTGACTTGTGGGAAACAAATACCTCATAAGGATTTCCATTCCTACTGCCTCCCTTGCCTAGGCCCAGACCACGACGTCTCGGCCTGTACTGCCTGTGCCTCCTTTAATCGACGCACTCTTAGGGGTCGGTCGGAGTTTGCAGTGGAATTTTTTGGGGCTAGTTTCTTTTATAAAATGCTGTCGGAGACTCCAACTTCTCATTTAATCAAAAACGGAAGGACAAGGACCGACACACGCGGACCGTGGTTTCGACTGAAACCACGCCTAGGCCTACCGCGAGTGTCTCGGTCATGGCTGAAACCGAGTCCTTGGTACTTCCGACCGTGGAAACGGTACAACCAACAGCCTCGGCCCCAGAGGCTTCTTCTGAGTCGGTTATGGATTTACCCTCGGAAACCGGTGTTCAGGAAACTACCGACACCATTCCCTTAGACAAGACTACCCCAGCACGTGGAGCAGCCAAGCCCCCTGCATCCATGTCCATTAAAGCATTCACTAGGGCTAAAGCTGCTAAGCAACAAAAAACTCTGCCTCCCAAGACTATTTCTCAGGGATCCACTACAGGTTCACAGATTCTAAGTTTGGCTGAGGACCTTATTTCCTTAATCAGGGGATCCCAGCCTCATCCGGACAGGGGCTCTCAACCCCCTCTAGACAAAAGGCCCAGGGTTGAGTCCGCTGATCCTCAGTCCTCTGATGAGGCCTCTGATGGCTCTGCTCTATCGGATTACCAGGAGGAGGCCTTCACAGCCTACGAGGATTCTGATGCAGAGGAATCCATTCCCTCTGCCTCCCCTCCTGAAGAGCTGTCCTTTGGGGAGACCCTTCACTCCATGAGAGGGCATTTCCAATGGCACAGCCAGGAATTCTCCGATTCCAGGAATAGATTAATGACTTTTCTTCATTTACCTCAGCATAAACCTTTGGCTATTCCTCCTGTTTTAAGTGTCATTGATGATGTGTATTCTGAGTCTAGCACTACCCCTGACACCCTTCCTCCGGCTCCTGTTAAACCCGATAGGTACTACAGGGTCCCGGACTCGCATCATTTCCTTTACAAGGCCCACTCTGCTGACCCAGAAACTATTTCCCAGGGTCCTAAAGGGGTTGCAGCTGCCACTACTAAAAATCCACTCCTCTCTGAAAGGGAGTCCAGGGCTTTAGAGAGATGGGGTAAAAAAGTGTATACTTCTTCTACTCTGTCTATGAGGGCTTTAAATTGTCAATTTCATATGATACAGTACCAAGAGTATTTGTTGGATGAATTGCAGAAAAAGCTGCCTTCTCCTGAACCCCTAGACCGTAAGTCACTTCAGGATCTGGTACATAATTCACAACAGGTTAGCAACCATTTCTTGCAGTGTGGGTATGATGCATTGGAAGCTTCATGTAGGTCAGCAATGACAGGTGCAGTCATACGTAGACATGCTTGGCTGAAGGAACAATCTCTGCCAGATCATGTTAATGCTAATCATTTGGATGCTCCACTGGAAAAGCAAAAGTTATTTGGCTCCACTGCTCAGGAGGTCTTAAAGAAATTTGAGGAAAAGGCTAAATCTGTACAAACAGTCAAAGATTTCCTCCAGGTACAACCACCAAGATTCAGCAGAAATTGGCCTTCTAAGAATTGGTCCTTTCCAGAAGACAGATATCAGAGGCAAGAACAGGCGTGCCAGAGGTAGAGGGCAAGCTAGAGGCTCCTACAGAGGACGTCAATGGCAGCCTCCTAACCAGAGAGGTAGTGCAGGACCAACACCTGCTGCACAAGGACAGACTCAATGACTTCACCTTGATCCCGCCAACCAGGGCTCAATTAGAAGCACCTTTGGGCAGAAAATTGTCTTTATTCTCAAGAAATTGGCACAGTATTACAAGGGACAAATGGACACTGCAGATAATAGACAAAGGATACAGTTTCCATTTCCATACATTACCAAAAAGAAAAGGAATGCCAAACCTGCCACCAAATCAAAGGGCAGAGGCTTTAAAACAAATTGCCAACCTATTGCAAATGAAAGCTATAGAAAAGGTTCCTCTCGCAGAACAAGACCAAGGATTTTATTCCAGACTATTCCTTGTCCCAAGAAAAGAAAAACAATGGAGGCCTATTCTCGATTTGTCCGCACTCAGTACTTATCTCATTGTGCCAAAATTCAAAATGCTGACCCTACAGCAACTCCTTCCTATGCTGGTCAAGGGGTCTTGGCTGGTAACTCTAGACCTCAAGGAGGCATACTTGCATGTCCCTATCAGACAAAGTTGCAGAAGACACCTCAGATTTCTTGCAGGTTCAGAGCATTATCAATTCTCAGCATTGCCCTTTGGCTTATCTACTGCGCCCAGAGTATTTACGAAATGCCTGGCATCAGTAATTGCACACTGCAGACTTCAGGGGATTCAAATATACCCGTATCTGGACGACTGCCTTATACAAGCGGACAGCCAACAAACTTTGGAAAAACATTTGAATTATGCCATCCGCCTACTGCAGGCCTTGGGATACACAGTCAACATTCACAAGTCAAGACTTGTGCCATCCCAAAGAATAACTTTTCTGGGTGCGGAACTAGATACAACCACCCAAATGGCTTTTCTCACAGAAGAAAAACAAAGACAACTGCCGGATTACTTCAAAAATCTGACAGAACAAACTCAGATGACTGCAAGGAAAATCCTGCAGGCCCTGTGTTACATGGCATTGTGCATTCTTCTGATTCCACAAGCAAGGCTGCATATGAGAAAACTACAATGGTACCTAAGGAGTTTATGGTCTCAGCACAATCACAGCCTAGAAACTTTGATACCACTCATTCCATGCCTTCAAAAGGAATTCCTGTGGTGGGCCCAAGCAAGCCAGTCAAACAGGGGTCTGCCTTTCAGCAAACCAGTAACCAGCCAAACCATTACCTCGGACGCTTTAGACCATGGATGGGGAGCACATATGGACGACAGATGCATCCAAGGACTATGGTCTCAGAAAGAATTGCGCATGCACATAAACCAAAAGGAAATGCTGGCAGTGATTCATGCAATCGAGGCCTTCAAGCACTTTCTACATCAAGGCCACCTGCTAATAAGGACAGACAATACCACAGTTATGTGGTACATAAACAAGCAAGGAGGTACCCATTCCTACCCTCTTTGCAGACTAGCAATGAATCTTTGGGAACTTTCCCTAAAACTCAATATAGAGATGCAATCCCAGTTTGTGCCAGGAAAAGACAATATACTGGCGGACAGCCTAAGCAGAAATACCATGGATCCACACGAATGGATGCTACACCCAGACATCTTCCTTCAGATAACACAATCTTGGGGGAGGCCGGACATAGATCATTTTGCCTCCCACCACAATCATCAGCTGAAGAAATTCTGTTCAAGGACATACCACCCACAAGCATGGAAAGTGGACGCCTCTCTTTCAGCTGGAATACTCTAACAGTGTATGCATTTCCACCTCTTCCACTAATGACCAAGGTCTTACTGAAAATCAGAACAGAGCAGCCAAAAGTGATTCTAATAGCCCCGGACTGGCCAAGGCAGCACTGGTACCCACTGTTACGGAGCCTGTCACACACGAAACTGTGGCCTCTACCACAATGGTCACTCCTTCTGACAGCACAATTACAAAACTCTGCACTCCAGCCTGAAAACCCTACAGCTGACAGCCTGGAGAATACCTTGACTCTTCACCAGGAAAAGCTATCCAAGAGAGTGAAGGATATCATCATGGAAGCTCGCAGACCTTCCACGAGAAAGGCATATTCAGCAAAATGGAAAAGATTCCACACTTGGAGCACCGCAAAGGGCCTAGATGCCACAGTGATGAGCATGGCACATATCCTGGAATACTTGGCAGAAATGCTCCACAATGGCCTTTCTTACTCTTCCATAAAAATTCATGCTTCAGCAATTTCAGCAGAATACAATACTGATCCACCTGTCTTCTTTCATCTTCTCCTAAGGCAGTTTCTAAGAGGAATTAAAAACATCAATCCTCCAAGAAAACCACCAGTGCCTTCATGGGACCTTAACTTCATGTTGGAAAAGTTGACTCTACCTCCCTTTGAACCAGCAGCATCTTCAGAGTTACAGTTCCTGTCTTGGAAGACTGCCTTCCTTCTGGCCATAACCTCAGCAAGAAGAGTATCTGAATTGCAGGCACTCATGGCAGTACAACCATTTCTTATTTTTCATCAGGACAGAGTCTCCTTGAGAACCAATCCTTCATTCATGCCAAAGGTTGTATCCAGGGTCTCATTGAACCAAGCTATTCACCTGCCTACCTTCTTTCCAAATCCGCAAAACAAGGGAGAGAAACTTCTGCATACCCTGGACATTCACAGACAGTTGCGCTACTACTTGGACAGAACTAAGACTTTCAGAAAAACTGACCAGCTGTTGGTAGCATATGCTGCAGGCATTCAAGGCAAAGCAATTTCCAAACAGACAATTTCAAAATGGATATGAAATTGCATTCGATTCTGCTACTCTTATCATGGAAAAACTGTGCCAGCTAACATCAGGCCTCATTCCACCAGAGCCACAGCCACCTCCACAGCCTTTTTAAGAGGGTTGGCTACCAAGGACATTTTAGAAGCTGCTACATGGAGCTCCGTGCATACATTTTCCAAGCATTACAATTTACCCTTATATTCCATATCCAGAGCAGGCTTTGCTACGGCAGTCCTGCAGGGCATTTTAGCTACACCATCATTTTCTTAGATCCTACCACCCCCAGCTTGGCTATGGTATTCTACCCATATGTAAGGACTGCAAATGCATCCTTGAAGGACGTAGTACAGTTTTGTACCTACCATAAATGTAGATGTCCGATAGGTATGCATCTGCAGTCAGGTTTTCCCTCCCTCCTTCCCCTCTGTGGTATTTCTTGGGTACTTATCCCTCTTATAGCTAGCTGGGGTTATCTATTATGGTGTATTTGTTTTATATTACTGTGCATGTTTGGAATATTTTGCATTTCTCCAAATTTAGCCTTCCTTAGAGGGCACCTGGCATCTGGGGCAAGAAAAACTGAGGAAGATGGCGTCGGCTGACTCTTTTATACCCCAGGCACTCTGACGTCGGGGAAAGGGCGACATCAGCCGACGCCGGACCCAGACTTTGGAATCCGGCCGACCGAAGGGCTGCCTGAGGCAGGACAACCCATATGTAAGGACTGCAGATGCATACCTATCGGACATCTACATTTATGGTAGGTACAAAACTGTACTTTTCTCTCCCACCTTCCCCCTTCTTGCCTTATGTATATTCCTTTTCTGGTGCTCCTCACCTTTGGGGGCAAGAAAAACTGATGTAATGGCATCAGCTGCCTCACTTTATAGCCCTGACAACCTGATGTCAGCCACACTCACAGAACACCCGACGCAGGAGGGAAATCCTTTACTCTGGTATTCAGGCTGGCCGAGGGCTACCCAGCAGGGATAACCCACAACTGATGACTGCAACAGTGAATACACTCAAACATCTACATTTATGGTAAGTGTACACAACTGTACTTTTTTGTAAGTGGAGTTTCTCTTGGGGAGGGGGGGGGCTTTTAAGTGTAGTCCTGAGGGAAATTCTTAATAGTTTTTTGATGTCAGTTAATTTTTTTTTCACCTTAGTCTGGTAAGGTTTGTTCATATTAATTTTTTTTAGCTCTGAACTAGGTAGTTCATATAGAATCAATAAGCTATGTTAGCGTAGAGGAATAAAACTGATTACAACTTTGGTAACCTAGGTTCAGGTAATGGCTCCTGGTGATTGTCAGAGCTGGGTGTGGTAAGACACAGTGAAGCTGTAGATGTTCTTCGTGTTCACTGTTGCAGTCATCACACCCGGGTTATCCTGCCAGGGGTAGCCCTCAGTCGGCCCGACTACCAGAGGCTTAGTATTTCTGCGTCGGTTGCTGTCGCTCCAGGACTGACGTCAGGTCGTCACCGGTATAAAAATAGGCAGCCGACGCCATTACATCAGTCTTTATTGTCAAGGAGCCCAAAGCAGAAGCAGTTTGCATGAGTGCCAGTCGGCCACTACCTGAGTTTTCGTTTCCGAAATTGAATCATCCTGAAGTCTTCTAAAGCTAAGTACCCCGTTGGGGATCCTTTTTTCTTGCTCTAACCGATGTCAGAAAAAGTTAATTGTCTCACCTGTTGCCGAGATTTCCTTTCTTACTGCGTCACCTGTTTAGGCCCAGACTACGACGTACCTCGCTGTTGGTTTTGTGCTTCGTTCAATGCCCGAACTATTCATCGTCAGGCACTTATTGTAGCTAAACACTTTCATTCTTGATCTCCGTATTCCGAAATGGCTTCGGTAAGCCGTCCGACTACCGATCTTCCAGAAAAACATAAGGATAAAAACAGAGACAGACTGCTCAGGTCCAAAGCTGCCGATGATGCTTCCATTAAGCTAGTCGCCAGTTCGCCGGTACTAAGTGAGGTGCTATCGCAGCCCCCAATGCCTGGTTCACTGGATTTGCAGGCCGCTACCGAGACCCGTTCGCAGTCCGGTATGCCGCGAGACTCTTCTTTGACTACGGAATCTGTGTATGTCTCTACCTTGGAATGGTCCGGAGCCACTGTGCAGGCACCGGCTTTTGAGGAAGTTCTTCGTATTACCAATATTCAACACAAACTGATGACTTCTTTCACGTCTTCAGTTCTTTCTAAAACTACCGAGTTTCTAAGGCCAAGTGTACAAGCTACGCCTAAAAAGCCGATGACCCAAACTCAAGCGCCTGCTTCCTTGCCACAGTCTCAAATGCTTAAAATGGCAGAAGACCTGATTGTGCTGATTAGGGGAAGCCAGCCTTCCCCTGGTAAAAGAAGAAGAAATTTGTCCCCAGCAGCTTTAACTGATCAAGAGTCCGATGACTCTGAGGTTTCTGAATATGAAGATATGCTGTTATCTGCCTATGAGGATTCAGATGCAGAGGTATCCATTCCTTCTGCTTCCCCTCCGGAGGAGTTTTCTTTTGGTGAAACCCTATGTACTTTGAGAGAGCATTTCCACTGGGAATGCCAGGATTATCCTCAGTCCAAAAAGAGACTCAGGGAATTTTTAGATTTACCACAGCACAGACCCTTAGCTATCCTTCTAGTTCTGGATGTTGTGGATGATGTCTTTATGGAATCCAGTCTAACTCCTGATACTTTACCCCCTGCTCCAAGGAAACCAGACAGGTACTACAGAGAGTCCCTGACTCTCACAAATTTATTTTCAAAAATCCTACTGCTGACCCATAGGTCATCTCCCAAGGACCTAAAGGAATAAAAGCAACTACAGCTAAGAATCACACCCCTTCGGACAGGGATTCCCGAGCTTTAGCCAGATGGGGTAAATAAGTATACACCTCTGCAACTCTTGCCATTAGTTCATTGTATTGTCAGTTCCACATGCTGAAATGCCAGCAACATACTATGGAACTTAAGCAAAAATTATCCAGCTTTCCTGACTGTGCAGAAAATAAAGAATTACAGGAGCTTTTGCATTCTGCAAGCCAAGTCAGCAAGCATACCCTGCAATGTGGGTTTGACGCCCTAGAAGCATCTTGCAGGGCAGCAGTCGCAGGTTCTGTACTTAGAAGGTATGCTTGGCTTAAGGAGCAGACCTTGTCAGACCATGTCAAATCAAAATTATTGGACACTCCTTGGAAACTAGGACAATCTGTTTGGCACCAAAGCAGATGATAATTTAAAAAATATGGAGGAAAAGGCTAAGTGTATGCAGGGAGTCAAAGATTTTTTGCAAGTGCAGCCTCCAAAATTCAGTAGGCATTGCCCCTCGAAACATTGGTCCTTTCCAGCCCCCTCAATTTCATCTCAAACTTGACCCAGGGGAAACAGACCCCCCCTGATTACAGTCTCAGGGTATGCAGAGATCTAAGCAATGGAGTACCTCCACTTATAAAGCAGGGAGTGCTAAGCCACCCCTTTACGGAAATAATTCACAATGACTTCTCAACTCTCCTCACTTTTCACTCCACCCAATTGCTCGTGCCTCTAGGAGGAAAACTTACCCACCATGCAAACAACTGGACCTCCATCACCAGCGATTGATGGGTCCTCAACATAGTGTCCCAGGGGTACACATTTTATTTCCACACTCTGCCAACCCCAAAAGGGCTTCCAAACCATCCTCCAAACCAGTGGGCAGAGGCATAAAACCAAGTTTAATCCCTGCTCTCCATAAGGGCAGTTCAACCTGTTTCTGCAGAACAGATAGGCCAAGGTTTGTATTCCAGACTTTTCCTGGTACCCAGAAAAGAGGGCACCTGGTGCCCAGTCCTAAATCTATCCATTCTAAACATCTTCCTGGTGGTACCAAAATTCAAAATGCTCACCCTACAGCAGCTTCTCCTTATGCTGTCCAAAGATGCCTGGTTAGCCACCCTAGACCTAAAGGAAGCCTATCTGCACATCCCTATCAGGGACTCCTGCAAGAAACATCTACATTTCAGGGCAGGATCTATGCATTATCAGTTCTCTGCACATCCCTTTGACCTATCCACTGCTCCCAGAGTTTTCACAAAATGTCTGGCTCCAGCCATTGCCTATTGCAGACAGAGAAAGATTAAATATACCCTTACTTGGACGATTGCCTGATTCAGGCAGACAGTCAGGAAAGGCTGTTGCAGCACCTGACATTTGTAAAGGACCTGCTAACCTCTCTGGGGTACACTATCAATGAAAAAAAATCAAAACTTAGTCCCCAGTCAAAAAATTGTATTCCTGGAAGCAAACTTGGTCACAGCATCCCAGATGGCATTCCTTACTCCAGAAAAACAAGCCTATCTGACAGGCTACTTCACTCAAATGGTCACCAGAACCCAGCTATCCGCAAGGAAAATCCTGCAGGCTCTAGGGTTCATGGCCTCCTGCATTCTACTAATTCCATATGCCAGAGTGCATATGAGGAGTCTTCAGTGGTAATTAAAAAGTCTTTGGTGCCAACATTCTGGACCTGGAAACTATCATACCTATAATACTTTGTCTCAGGACAGAGTTTCTTTGGTGGGCAGCAGCATGCAACCACAACAAGGGACTGACCTTTACACAACCCCACGCTGCCCAGACCCTAACCACAGATGCATCAGACTATGCCTGGGGTGCACATCTGGATGGTAGGTGCATTCAGGGCCACTGGAGCCCAAACCAAATTCACCTGCACATCAACCAAAAAGAGATGCTAGCTGTTCAGCATGCTCTGACAGCTTTCAGATCCCTACTCTCACCGGGGCCTCTTCTAATAAAAACCGACAACACCACAGTGATATGGTACATCAAAAAGCAGGAGGAACCCATTCTTATCCACTCCTACAGGCTAGCCATGACCCTGTGGAACACTGCCTCAGCTATGCATATTTACCTGCAAGCTCAATTACTGCCAGGCAAATAAAACTCTCTGGCAGATGACTTAAGCAGAAATCCTCTGGACCCACACAAGTGGCAGTTAGACCACAACACCTTCAGCCTTCTAACCAAGAAATGGGGTAAACTGAAGATGGGCCTGTTTGCCTCCCCCTACAATCCACCAGCTCAGCAAATTCTGCACCAGGGTACCTCACAGCAAGGCCTGGAAAGTGGATGCCCTATCCTTCCAGTGGGCAAACCTCTCAATCTGTGCATTTCCCCCTCTGCCTCTTCTTACAAGAATACTACTCAAGATAAGGCAGGAAAGACCAATGGCAATCCTGATTGCCCCAGACTGGACACACAAACACTGGTACCCACTACTGCGCAGTCTGTCATCGATGCCTCCATGGCACCTACCCCAGACCCCAACCCTCCTCAATCAGCAGGAGGGACAGATCTTGTATCCGCAATTGCACACCCTGAACCTTGCAGCGTGGCTTATTCCTTGAAATCTTCTCCAATGGCCAGCCTAAGCAAGCAGATGCTTGATGTCATTTGTGAAGCCAGAAGTCCCAGTACAAGGAAATCCTATGCTGATAAGTGGAAAAGGTATTGTTCCTGGATTCACTCTAAAGGAGCGGATACAGCACAGCCCTCCTTACCTCTCATCCTGGATTACCTAGCAGACCTACACCACAGAGTCCTAGCCTTCTCTGCCATTAAGATCCATGCCTCTGCCATCTCTGCTTATTACAGCACTGAGCCACCTCTCTTCTCTCACCCTCACATCAAACAGTTCCTGAGAAGAGCTAACAACTTAAGGCCACCAAGAAGAGCCCCCACCCCTGCTTGGGACCTTAATTTTGTGTTGGAAAAGCTCACGCTACCTCGCTTTGAGCCTGCAGTGTCAGCAGAGTTAGAATTCCTCTCTTGGAAAACAGCCTTGCTTCTGGCCATCACTTCAGCTAGAAGAGTGTCAGAGCTACAAGCTCTTATGGCTGAGGAACCCTTCAATATTTTTCATGCTGACAGGGTCTTCCTCAAGACTAACCCTACCTTTATGCCTAAAGTGGTGTCCAGTGTGGCTCTCAACCAATCTATTAATTTGCCCACCTTTTTCCCTAATCCTCAAAATAAGGGGGAAAGGATCCACACTCCTTAGACGTGCACAGACAGCTCAGATTCTACCTTGATAGGACTAAGTCCTTCAGGAAATGTGACCAGATATACTAGTCAGCTTTGCACCGGGGCAGAGGGCAAGGCCATATCAAAACAAACCATCTCCAAATGGATATCACACTGTATCCATTTCTGTTACAAATACCATGGGAAACCACCCCCTCAGGGGGTCAGAACACATTCCACTAGGGCAACTTCAACCTCTACAGCCTTTTTCAGAGGAGTCCCTACCAGGGACATTCTGGAAGCTGCTCCTTGGAGTTCTGTTCATACCGTCACTAAACATTACCACCTACCTAGCTTTTCCAAATCCAGGGTGGGCTTTGGAACAGCAGTCCTGCAGAGCATACCAGCCAGCCCTAACCCTTCTTGACTGCCTCCACCCATTCTTCAGTTTGCGAATCAACCCAAGTGTGATGACTGCAACAGTGAAACACGAAGAACATAGTACAGATGTTCTTTGTGTTTCACTGTTGCAGTCATTACATTTGGGTTATCTGCTTGCAGGTAGCCCTCAGCTGGCCTGATTATCAAAGTCTTGGGTCCTGCGTCGGTTGCTGTCTCTTCTTCCTTGACGTTAGGTAGTCAGGGGTGTAAAGCATGCAGCCGATGCTATTACATCAGTCTTTCTTGCCATGTGGTGCCCGAAGCAGCAGCAGTTCGGAAGTGCCGGTCGGCTGACTTCTGAAATTTTCATTTTCGAGTTTCAGTACCGAAGTCTTCAAAAAAGCTAAGTACCCCATTGGGGAAACTTTTTCTTGCTCTAAATCAATGTCAGTAAAAGTTAATAATTGTATTACTTATGGAAAGCAAATACCTCATAAAGATTTTCATTCATACTGCATTCTTTGCATAGGCCCAGACCACGACGTCCCTCGCTGTTGGTTTTGTGCCTTATTCAATCCTCAAACTATTCGTCTTCGGTTCATTTCCACATCAAACTATTTCGGTACACGGCTGCTGATGTCTGTACCTTGGATGAGTCCGGAGCCGCTGTGCAGGTACTGTCTTCTGAGGGTGTATTCAGGCGTACTGACTTGCATATCAAACCAACGCCATCGTCTTCTTCAAGGCCTAAAACTCGATCCATGCCTAGAAAATTGACATCCAAACCACATGGTCAGGCCCATATGCCTAAAAAACAAATGAAAAGAATGGCTAAAGACCTTATTACTCTAATTAGGGGAAGCCAGCCTTCCCCCTCTAAGAGACCTAGAACTGATTTTCCTTCTGATTCTTCTGATCAGGATTCGGAAATTTCTGTTTCTTCTGATGACCAGGATTTGCCCTCGTCTACCTGTGAGGATTCTGATGCAGAGGACTCCATTCCCTCTGTTTCCCCTCAAGAAGATTTCTCTTTTGGAGAAACTTTCCACACACTTAGGGAGCATTTCCACTGGGAAAGCCAGGATTACTCTGACTCCAAAAAGAGGTTTAGGGAATTATTAGTCCTACCTCAACACAGGTCTTTAGCTATCCCTCCTGTACTTGACATTGTAGATGATGCCTTCTTGGAATCTAGCCTGACCCCAGACACTTTACCTCTGGCTCCCAGAAAAACAGATAGATATTACAGGGTTCCTGACTTTCACAAGTTCCTCTTTAAGAACCGTACTGCGGACCCATAGACCATTTCACAGGGACCCAAAGGCATTAATTCTACTACTGCCAAAAACCCTACCCCCTCTGATAGAGAGATTATAGGGCCCTAGACAGACTGGGTAAGGAGGTATACACTTCTGCTAATTTGGCCATTAGGGCCTTAAACTGCCAGTTTCTTATGTTAAAGTATCAGCTGCATATTATTGGATTACTTAAACAGAAAATTATGTTGATTCCTGAGTGTGCTGAAAGTAAAGAATTACAGGATTTAATGCATTCTGCTGAACAATTTGGTAAACATACTTTGCAATGTGGTTTTGACTCCTTAGAGGCATCTTGTAGGGCTGCTCTCACTGGGTCTATTCTTAGAAGGCATGCTTGGCTTAAGGAGCAAACTTTGCCAGATCATGTTAAAGCTAAATTACTGGATGCTCCCTTAAACCAAGACCACCTGTTCGGCAACAAAGCAGTAGTAGTACTTAAAAAGTTGGAGGAAAAAGCTAAATATATGCAAACTTAAAGATTTCCTGCAAGTACAGCCTCCCAGATTTAGTAGGCATTGGCCTTTTAAGAATTGGTCCTTTCCTGTCTCTTCCAGGCCTTCTCAGTCCAAACCCAGGAACAGAGGACCACCTAGGCTACATTCTCAATGTACTCACAGGCCTAAGCAGTGGGGAGCTCCCACTTCCAAAGCTGGAAGTAGAAAGACACCCCCTATGGTAAACTGTCACAATGACTTAACCTTAAACCTTCTAAGCCCTGCTCAACTGACTGCTCCTTTAGGGGGGAAAGATCACCCTGCTTGCAAAAAACTGGGAAGTCATTACCCAAGACAAATGGGTTTTACATATAGTTTCCCAAGGATACAGATTCCACTTCCACATCGTACCACCCCCAAACGGTTGGCCAGATCTACCCCTAAATTAGTGGGCAGAGGATCAACAGCAGGTTCTTTCTCTGCTAAGTATCAGGGCTATTCAGCCGGTCCCAGCAGAGGAATGGGGACAAGGTTTTTACTCCAGACTTTTCCTGGTACCCAGAAACGACAACTCCTGGCGACCTATCCTGGACCTGTCTATCCTAAACACCTTTTTGGTAATCCCAAAGTTCAAAATGCAAACCTTCATCAGCTGCATCCCATGCTAGGCAGAAATGCCTGGTTGGCAACAGTGGACTTAAAGGAAGCTTACCTGCACATCCCAAAAAGGGAATCTTGCAGAAAATACCTACGCTTCAGAGCAGGCTACGTGCACTATCAGTTCTCTGCACTGCCCTTTGGCTTATCTACTGCGCCCAGAGAATTCACAAAATGCCTATCTCCAGTCATTGCATTCTGCAGGTAAAGAAATATTCAAATATACCCATACCTTGATGATTGTCTAATTTCAGGCAGAAAGCCAGGACATACCTGGCATTTGTAAAGAAACTGCCAACCTCACTGGGGTACACCATAAACGAAAATAAATCTCATCTAGTACCCTGCCAACAAATTGTATTCCTGGGAGCAAGCTTGAACACAACTTCCCAGATGGTTTACCTCACGCTAGAGAAACAAGTTTATTTGACAGCCTACTTCAAACTACTGGCAACAAAGACCCAGCTATCTGCAAGGAAAATACTGCAAGCCCTAACAACAGATGCATCAGACTGTGCATGGGGGGCTCACTTGGCAGGGTTGTGCATTCAGGGCAAATGGAACCCGAGTCAAATGTACCTGCATATCAATGAAAAAGAAATGTTAGCTGTATAGAATTCTCTGACAGCCTTCAAGAACCACATTCTTCCAGGACAATTATTGGTAAAGCCAGACAACACCACTGGTATGTGGTACATAAACAAGCAGGTGGGAACCCACTCATACCCTCTCTGCAGACTAGCCATGGCTCTGTGGAACACAGCCTTGAGCTACCAAGTACACCTATAAGCTCAATTCCTGCCAGGCAAGCTAAATTAATTGGCAGACGACCTAAGCAGAAATCTCATGGACCCACACGAGTGGAAACTGGAACCAAAGATATTCAACATGTTGAGAAACAAATGGGGGAGCCCAGAGATAGACCTGTTTGCCTCCCATCAGAACTACCAATTGGACAAATTATGCACAAGGACTCCCCACAGACAAGCTTGGAAAGTGGATGCCTTGTCCTTCACCTGGGAAAGCCTCTCAGTTTATGCCTTTGCCGGCTCTGTCTCTCCTTTCGAAAGTTCTACTACAGATCAAATAGGACAAACCAAGGACAATACTCATTGCACCAGATTGACCACACCAACACTGGTACCCCCTCTTGCGCAGTATGTCACTGCTGGAACCATGGCACCTGCCACAGACCCCTTCCCTGCCATCCCAGCAGAAGGGCCAGATTCTGCATCCCCAGCTTCAAACCCTGAACCTTGCAGCCTGGCTAATTACCTGAACTCTCCAATACCATCCCTCAGTAAGCAAGTGCGGGATGTCATTCTGGAGGCAAGGAGGCCTAGTACTAGAAAATCCTGTGTTGAAAAGTGGAAAAGATACTGTTCCTGGAGCCAAACAAAGGGGATGGGCACAACAGTATATTTGTATATTCTTCGATACTTAGAGATGCTTCACAAGGGCCTTTCCTTCTCTTCTATTATAATTCATGCCTCAGCCATTATAATTTGGAGACACTTCATTTCTCTAACCCCCATCTGAAGCAGTTCCACAGAGGGGCCAAAAATTTAAGACCACCCAGTCGAGCCCCTACTCCAGCCTGGGACCTTAACTTTGTATTGGAAAAGCTCACTCTACCTCCTTTTGAGCTAGCTGCAACTGCAGAGTTGAAATTCCTTTCTTGGAAAACAGCCTTCCTTCTAGGCATCACTTCAGCAAGAAGAGTGTCTGAATTACAGGCCCTCATGGCAGTGGAGCCCTTCATCATCTTTCATGCAGACAGAGTGTCCCTCAGGACCAATCCTTCCTTCCTTTATGCCCAGTGTGGTATCCAATGTGGCCCTTAATCAGCCCATTCATTTGCCAACATTCTTTTCTAATCCACAGAACAAAGGAGAACGAATACTGCACTCTTTCGATGTGCACAAATAACTTAGATTTTATTTGGACAGGACTAAGCCTCTCAGGAAAACTGAACAGCTGCTAGTTGCCTTTGCTGCAGGGGCAGAGGGGAAGGCCATTTCAAAGCAAACCATTTCTAAGTGGATAGGCCATAGCATTAATTTCTGCTATAAACACCATGGAAAACCTACCCCACAGGGGATAAGATCACATTCCACCAGGGCTGCATCTACTTCAACAGCCTTTCTCAGAGGTGTTCCTACCAGGGGCATCCTAGAAGCTGCTACCTGGAGTTCTGTTCATACTTTTACCAAGCATTACCACTTGCCTATTTTTTTCTAAAACCAGAGCTGGTTTTGCCACTGCAGTCTTGCAGGGCCTAATAGCTGGTCCTAATGCTCTCTAATTGCCTCCTCCCTTCCTTAGCTTTGGGAATCTACCCAAATGTAATGACTGCAACAGTGAAACACGAAGAACATAGTGCAATTGTGTATACTTACAATAAGTGTAGATGTTCGAGTTTATTCACTGTTGAAGTCCTGGTTACCCTCCCTCCAGCCCCCTGACTTCTATTGGCTATACCTCTCTTCTTCTTTACTGTATTTAAGCTTTCTGGTGTATTTGCTTTTTGTTGGAGGTGTAACCTTGTATATAATTGCTTCCCATTATGGGGGCACCTGACTTCTGGGGCAAGAAAAACTGATGTAATGGCGTCGGCTGCATGCTTTATACCCCTGACTACCTGACGTCATGGAAGAAGAGACAGCAACCGACCCAGGACCCAAGACTTTGATAATCAGACCGGATGAGGGCTACCTGTATAATGAGTGCAACAGTGAATACATGCGAACATCTACATTTATGGTAAGTGTACACAACTGTACTTTGTGTACACTTAACATAAATGTAGATGTTCGATTGTATTCACTGTTGCAGTCCTGGTTTCCCACCCTCCAGCCCCCTTGTCTCTCTCTCTCCTCTCTATTTCTCTTACTCTTTACAGGGCTATTGTTATTTACTTTTTACTGGTGGTGTTTTTTCCACCATAACCTAGCTCCCTATTTGGGGGCCTCTGACATTTGGGGCAAGAAAAACTGATGTAATGACATTGGCTGCCTGTTTTTATACCCCTGACGTCAGTCCTGAAGTGACAGCAACTGATGTAGAAATACTAAGCCTCTGGTATTCAGGCCGACTGAAGGTTACCCCTGGCAGGATAACCCAAGTGTGATGCCTGCAGCAGTGAATACACTCAAACATTTACATTTATGGTAAGTGTACAGAACTGTACTTTTGCACGAGTGCTGGTCGGCTGCTAACTGAGTTTTTCATTTCTGAATTGAAGATGAAGTCTTCTAAAGCTAAGTACCCCGTTGGGGATCCTTTTTTCTTGCTCTAACCGATGTCAGAAAAAGTTAACAATTGTCTCGCCTGTGGAAAGGAAATACCCCACTGAGACTTCCATTCTTACTGCATCACCTGTTTAGGCCTAGACCACAACGTCCCTCGCTGTCGCTTTTGTGCTTTGTTCAACACCTAAACTGTATGTTGTTGGGCCCTTATTGTAGCTAAATATTTTCACTCTCATTCCTCGTATTCCGATATGGCTTCAGTAAGCCATCCGACGACCGATCTTACGAAAAAATGTAAGGATAAAGACAGACAGACTGCACAGGTCCAAAACTGCCAACGACGCTTCCGTTAAGCTAGTTGTCAGATGTTCTTCGTGTTTCACTGTTGCAGTCATTACATTTGGGTAATCAGCTGGCAGGTTGCCCTCAGTCGGCCTGAATAACAAAGTCTTGGGTCCTGTGTCAGTTGCTGTCTCCTCTTCCATAACGTCAGGTCGTTAGGGTATAAAACATGCAGCCGATGCCATTTTATTCAGTCTTTCTTGCCGTGTGGTGCCCAAAGCAGAAGCAGTTCGCAAGTGCCGGTCGGCCGACTCCTGAAATTTTCGCATTCAAGTTTCAGAACCGAAGTCTTCAATCTAAACTTAAGTACCCCATTGGGGAAACTTTTTCTTGCTCCTTACCGATGTCAGTAAAAGTTAATTGCATTACTTGTGGGAAGCAAATACCTCATAAGGATTTTCATTTATACTGTGTTCCTTGCCTAAGCCCAGGTAATAACGTGTCTTGCTGTCGGTTTTGTGCTAGATTTAACCAACACACTATTAAGTGTTGGTATAGTTTTGCTTCATAATATTTTGGATCAAGATTTAATTATCCTGAAATGTCGTCTATTAGCAATCCGACTACCGGAGTTCACAAAAAACACAAAGAAAAAAGACAAACCGTTGAGGTCCAAAACCGATGATGAAGTTGCTCCTAAGTCAGTCGCCGGTACTCAGTGAGGCGCTTTTGCAGCCCCTGATACCCACTACTTTTGAGTCGCAGGCCTCTACCGAGACCCATTCGGAGTCCGGTATGCCGCGAGATTCTCAGAATATTGTACTTGCGGATGTCTCTCCCTTGGATGGGTCCGGAGCCGCTGAGCAGGCACTGGCGTCTGAGGGTGTTTTCAGGCCTCTACATTTTTATATAAAACCGACGTCAGCCTCAAAAACAAGGTCAAAAGCATCTTCTATGTCTAAAAACCCAATGCATGAGCCACGTGCTCAGGCCCCTAAGTTTAAAAAACAGATTATCAAAATGGCTGAGGACTTAATTACCTTGATCAGGGGTTCCCAATCCCCGGCCCCCCTGCTAAGAGGCCTAGGCAAGGCACTGATTATGAATCTTCAGATCAGGTTTCCATTTCTTCTGATTCCTCTTCTGATCCGGAATTTTCCATTCCACCCTAGGAGGATTCTGATGCAGAGCAATCAATCCCATCTGCATCTCCTCCTGAGGATTACTCTTTTGGAGAAACGTTGCATACTTTAAGGGAACATTTTCGCTGGGAGAGTCAGGACATCTCTGAATCAAAAAAGAGGCTTAGGGATTTCCTCCTTCTTCCTCAGCATAGGCCTTTGGCTATACTGTATTAGACATTGTTGATGATGTGTTTTCGGAATCAAGCATGGCTCCTGATTCCCTACCTCCGGCTCCTAGTAAGCCAGACAGACAGGGTTCCTGACTCCCACAAATTTCTATTCAAAAATCCTGCTGCTGACCCTGAGACTATTTCACAGGGTCCCAAGGGTGTTAAGGCCTCTACAGCCAAAAATCCTACCCCCTCTGATAGAGATTCCAGGGCGCTGGATATATGGGGAAAGAAGGTTTATACGTCTGCTACCTTGGCAATCAGAGCCTTAAACTGCCAGTTTCATATGCTTAAATATCAACATCATGTTATGGGCCTACTGAAACAGAAAATGATGTTGATTTCTGATTGTGTGGAAAATAGAGTTACAAGAATTATTGCATTCAGCAGAACAGGTTGGAAAGCATACTTTGCAGTGTGGTTATGATTCCTTGCAGGGCCGCAGTTACTGGATCTGTGATTAGAAGGCATGCCTGGCTCAAGGAACAAAATCTGCCTGATCATGTTAAAGCTAAATTGTAGGATGCTCCCTTGCAGCATGACACTCTGGTAATAAGGCAGAAGAGGTTTTAAAGAAAATGGAAGACAAAGCTAAACCTATGCAAACTGTAAAAGATTTCTTGCAAGTGCAGCCACCCAGGTTCAGTAGGCACTGGCCTACTAAAAATTGGTCCTTTCCTGTGTCCAATAGAGCCACTCAATGCAAATCCAGGCGCTCAAAAGGCTCCAGATACCAATCACAGGGTTCTTCCAGGTCAAAGCAATTGGGTGCCTCCACCTCCAAATCTGGAGGAAACAAAGCACAACCCTACAGTAAGCAGTCTCAATGACTTTCCTCTACCATCACCAAGCACTTCTCTTTTGGCAGCCCACTTGGAGGGAAAACTAGCACTTCATGTTCAAAATTGGCAGTTAATTGCCCAGGATAAGTGGTTATTGAGCATAGTATCCCAGGAGTACAGATTTCATTTCCATACTTTGCCATTTCCAAACGGATGGCCAGATCTGCCACAAAATCAGTGGGCAGAGGCTCAGAAACAAGTTGCGTCCCTCATGGATATGAGAACTATTCAACCAGTACCAGAAAAGGAAAAAGGACAAGATTTTTATTCAAGATTTTTCCTGGTACCCAGAAAAGACAATTCTTGATGTCCAATATTGGATTTATTGACTTTGAACACGTTCCTGGACATTCCAAAATTCAAAATGCTGACTTTACAACTGCTACTGCCTATGCTGGGTAGAAACACTTGGTTAGTGACTCTAGACTTAAGAGGCATACCTTCATATCCCAATAAGGGAATCATGCAGAAGATACCTCCGCTTCAAGGCAGGTTTTTTTGCATTGCCAATTCTGTGCACTGCCCTTTGGCTTATCTACTGAACCCAGGGTCTTTACAAAGTGCCTGGCACCAGTAATTACATTCTGCAGACAACGGGGCATACAAATTTATCCTTATCTGGACGACTGTCTCATTCAAGCAGAGGACAAGGACACTCTTCTTCAACATCTGGCATTTGTAAAAAGGCTTCTAACATGCCTAGGGTACACAAACGAAAAGAAATCCTAACTGGTACCCTCTCAAGTAATTACATTCCTGGGTGCAAGCTTGAATACAACTGCCCAGATGGCTTACCTTACGCCAGACAAACAAAGGCAACTGACAATATACTTCAACCAAATGGCAACAAAAACCCATTTATCTGCAAGACAAATTCTGCAGGCTTTGGGGTTCATGGCATCCTGCATTCTACTAATTCCATAGACTGCATATGAGGAAACTTCAGTGGTACCTAAAAAGTTTATGGAGCCAACATTGTCACAGTCTGGAAACAATGATTCTTCTCATTCCCTGCCTACAACAGGATTTTCTTTGGTGGGCGGAGACATGTCACCAAAACAAGGGACTGCCATTCACTCTACCCCCTGCCACCCAAACCCTAACTACAGACTCATCAGACTATGCTTGGGGGGCCCACCTGGCGGGTAGATGCATTCAGGGCAAATGGAGCCCAAAACAAATGCCATCTGCATATCAACCAGAAAGAGATGCTAGCTGTTCAGAATGCTCTGACAGCCTTCAAGGACTTACAGGACAACTACTGATAAAGACGGTCAACACCACGGTTATGTGGTACGTAAACAAGCAGGGGGGTACACATTCCTATCCTCTTTGCAGACTAGCCATGGCATTGTGGAACACAGCTTTGACTTACCAAATACACCTTCAGGCTCAATTCCTGCCAGGAAAACAAAATACTCTGGCGGACGACCTAAGCAGAAATCTTATGGACCCACACGAATGGAAACTGGATCCACAAATCTTCAGCATGTTAACAAGGAAATGGGGGAGCCCAGACATAGATCTATTTGCCTCTCCCCAAAATTATCAGCTGGACAAATTCTGCACAAGAATTCATCACAAAAAAGCATGGAAAGTGGATGCCCTATCCTTCAGCTGGAAATACCTATCACTCTATACTTTTCCCCCTCTGCCTCTTCTCTCCAAGGTCTTACTAAAAGGCAGACAGGAAAAACCAAAAATTATCCTAGTTGCTCCGGACTGGCCTCAACAACACTGGTACCCACTTCTAAGGAATATGTCCCAACTTCCCCCTTGGTACTTGCCTCAGATACCTCATCTACTGTCTCAGCAGAACAATCAAATTCTGCACACTCAGCTCCAAACTCTGAACCTTGCAGCATGGCTGATCATTTAATTATTCAAACACCTCTCAGTAAATCTGTGATGGATGTCATTTTGGAAGCCAGAAGGCCTAGTACTAGAAAATCTTATGCTGATAAATGGAAGAGATTCTGTGCTTGGAACCAAGCACAAGGAACAGACACAGCAAAGCCCAATATTCCTCAGATTTTACAATATTTGACTGAGATGCTTGACAAGGGCCTATCTTTTTTTCTTCAATAAAAATCCATGCCTCTGCCATCTCGGCTCTTTACAACACAGAGCCTCCCCTGTTTTCTCATCCTCTGCTTAAACAGTATCTTAGAGGGGCCAAAAATTAAAGGCCTCCCAGAAGATCACCAACTCCTGCATGGGACCTCAATTTTTTGCTGGAAAAACCCTGCCTCCTTTTGAACCAGCAGCTACTGCGGATATAAAATGTCTATCTTGGAAAACGGCTTTTCTCTTTGCAGTCACTTCAGCTAGAAGGGTTTCAGAACTACAGGCTCTCATGGCTGTGGAGCCTTTTATTACATTTTACCCGGACAGGGTGTCCCTCAGGACCAATCCTTCTTTTATGCCTAAGGTGGTATCCAGTGTGGCTCTTAACCAGACAATTCACCTGCCAACTTTTTACCCAAATCCGCAGAACAAGGGGGAGCAGAATCTGCATTAATTGGACATACTCAGACAATTAAGTTTCTACTTGAACAGGACCAAATCTCTAAGAAAGTCTGAGCAACTACTGGTAGCATTTGCTACAGGGTCAGAGGGGAAGGATATATCAAAGCAGACTATTTCTAAGTGGATAAGCCACTGCATTCATTTCTGCTACCTGCACCATGGTAAACTTTTGCCCAAGGGGATCAGATCTCATTCCACCAGGGCTGCCTCTACCTCAGCAGCTTTTCTCAGAGGGGTTCCAACCAAAGACATTTTAGAGGCTGCTACTTGGAGCTCTGTTCATACCTTCACAAAGTATTATCATTTGCCACTCTTCTCCAAATCCAGGGCAGGCTTTTCCACTGCAGTTCTGCAGGGCCTTATAGCCGCTCCTAATGCTATTTAGCTCCATCCTCCCATCCATAGTTTTGGGATTCTAACCAAATGTAATGACTGCAGCAGTGAAACACGAAGAACATAGTACAGTTGTGTACACTTAGCATAAATGTAGATGTTTGAGTGTATTCACTGTTGCAGTCCGGGTTACCCACCCACCATCCCCCTTTTTTCTATACCTTTTCTTCCTTCACTATATACTAAAGCATTTGTGGTGTATTTGCTGTTAGATGAAGGTAAAGTTTATGATGCTAAAAGTGCATTTTCATATATTTCTGTTTATATATATATATATATATGTATATATATATATATATATAGATATGTATATATATAGATATGTATATATATATATATATATATATATATATGTATGTATATATATGTATATATATATATATATGTATATATATATATATATATATATATATATATATATATATATATATATATATACATATATATACATATATATATATATATATATATATATATATATATTTATATATATTTATATATATATATTTTTTTTTTGCTCCCCATTTGGGGGGCACCTGACATCTGGGGCAAGAAAAACTGAATAAAATGGCATTGGCAGCATGTTTTATACCCCTGACGTCATGGAAGAGGAGACAGCAACTGATGCAGGACCCAAGACTTTGTTATTCAGGCCAACTCAGGGCAACCTGCCAGCAGATTACTCAAATGTAATGACCGCAACAGTGAATACACTCGAACATCTACATTTATGGTAAGTGTACACAACTGTACTTTCTCCGGTCCTCAGTGAGGCGCTTTTGCAGCCCCTGGTGCCCGCTTCTGTGGATTCGCAGGCCGCTGCCAAGACCCGTTCGGAGTCTGGCATGCCGCAAGACTCTTCTTAGACTAAGGATCCTGTGGATGTCTCTACCTTGGATGGCATACTCCAAAATACAGACCAAGAACCAACACAACACAAAACCAGTCCAGTAGACTTCCAGGACTAGACACCGTTGAAGCAACAACTTTTGTTACACAAAATAAGAAAGGTTAAGCGCTTTCATCCGAATATAACATAGGACTTCATCAGAATCTCTTCTGATGAAGTCCTATTTTATATTCGGATGAAAGCAATTAATCTTTCTTATTTTGTGTAATAAAAGTTGTTTCTTCAACAGTGTCTAGTCCTGGAAGTCTACTAGATTGGATTTGTGGTGTTTCTACCTTGGATGGGTCCAGAGCCACTGAGCAGACACCGGCTTCTGAGGAAGTTCTACTCACTACCAGTACCTGATACAAACTGACTTCTTTTGCGTCTTCAGTTCTTTCTAAAACTACCGTGTTCCTAAGGCCCAGGGTACAAACTATGCCTAAAAAACAGACAACCCAAGCTCAGGCATCTGCTTTCTTGCCGCAATCTCAGTTGCTTAAAATGGCAGAAGACCTTATCATGCTTATTTGGGGAAGCCAAGCTAACCCTTCCAAAAGCAAGAGAGACTTGTGCCCAGTAGTTTTATCTGAACAGCAGTCCGATGACTCTGAAGTTTCTGAATATGAAGACGTACAACCCTGGTCTGCTTATGAGGATTCTGATCCAGAGGAATCCATTCCTTCTGCCTCTCCTCCCAAGGATTTTTCATTTAGTGAACCCTACATACTTTAAGGGAGCATTTCCAATGGAAATGTCAGGACTATTCTCAGTCAAAAAAGAGACTCAGGGAATTCTTAGATTTATCACAGCACAGACCTTTAGCCATTCCTCCTGTCCTGAATGTTGTGGATGATTTTTTTATGGAATCCATTTTGACTCCTGACACCCTTCCTCCTGCTCCCAGGGAACTTGACAGGTACTACAGAGTCCTTGACTCTCACAAATTCCTTTTCAAAAATCCTACTGCTGACTCAGAGGTCATCTCTCAAGGACCCAAAGGAATTAAAGCAACCTCAGCTAAGAATCCCACCCTTTTAGACAGGGATTCCCGAGCTTTAGATGGGATAAAAAAGTATACACCTCTGCAAGTCTTGCTATTAGAGCACTAAATTGTCAGTTCCACATGCTGAAATATCAACAGCATACCATGGAACTCCTCAAACAAAAATATCTTCCTTTCCTGCTTGTGCAAAAAATAAGGAATTACAAAAGCTTATGCATTCTGCAAGCCAAGTTTCTGAGCACACCTTGCAATGTGGCTTTGACGCCCTAGAAGCATCTTGCAGGGCAGCAGTCACTGGTTCTTTCTTCAGAAGGCATGTTTGGCTTAAGGAACAGACCTTGCCAGACCATGTCAAATCAAAATTATTGGACGCACTGTTGAACAAAGGCAATTTGTCTGCCACCAAGGCAGAAGAGGTCTTAAAAAAGATGGAAGAAAAAGATAAATCTATGCAGACAGTTAAAGACTTTTTACAGGTCCAGCCTCCGAGGTTCAGTAGGCATTGCCTGTCCAAACACTGGTCCTTTCCAGCCCCCTCCAGGCCATCTCAGCCAAGGCCCAGGGGAAGCAGGCTCCCCAAACAGCAGTCCCAGGGAATGCAGAGGTCTAAGCAATGGAGTTCCTCCTCTTCAAAAACAGGGAGTGCTAAGCCACCCCCCCCTATTGTAAGAACTCACAATGACTTTACACCTCCACCCCTTACCTCTTCCCAACTACTTGTGCCCCTAGGAGGAAAACTTTCCTTCCATGCAAACAACTGGGCCTCTATTACCAACTACTGATGGGTTCTCAACATAGTGTCTTTGGGATACAAATTTTATTTCCACACTGCCAACCCCAAAAGGGTTCCCAGATCTTCCTCCAAACCAGTGGGCAGAGGCCAAAAACCAAGTCCATTCCCTGCTCTCCATGAGGGCAATGCAGCATGTTCCTGCAGACCAGATAGGCCAAGGTTTCTGTTCCAGACTCTTCCTGGTACCCAGAAAAGAGGGCACCTGGCGCTCAATCCTCGATCTATCCATTCTAAACACCTTTCTGGTGATAACAAAACTCAAAATACTCACCCTCCAGCAGCTTCTTCCGATGGTTTCCAAGGATGCTTGGTTAGCCGCCCTAGTCCTAAAAGAGGCCTACCTACACATCCCAATCAGGGAATTTTGTGGGAAATATCTATGTTTCAGGGCAGGATCTATGCACTTACAGTTCTCTGTGCTTCCCTTTGGCTTATCCTCTTCTCCCAGAATTTTCACACAATGCTTGGCTCCTGCCATTGCTATTTGCAGACAAAGAAGTATTTAAATTTATCCCTACGTAGATGATTGCCTGATTCAGGCAGACAGGAAAAACTGTTACAGCACCTGACCTTTGTAAAGGACCTGTTGACCTGTCTGGGGTACACTATCAATGAAAAGAAATCAAAACTAGTCCCCACACAAAAAATTGTATTCCTGGGAGCAAGCCTGGACAAAGCATCCCAGATGGCATTCCTTACTCCAGCAAAACAAGCCTACCTGACAGGCTACTTCTCTCAACTAGCCGCCAGAACCCAGTTATCCGCAAGGAAAATCCTGCAAGCTGTAGTGTTCACAGCCTCCTGCCTTTTACTCATTCCATATGCCAGACTGCATATGAGGAAACTACAGTGGTACCTAAAAAGCCTTTGGTGTCAACACTCTAAGACCTGGAAACTATCATACCTATGATACTCTGTCTAAGGAAAGATTTTCTTTGGTAGGCAGCAGCATGCAACCACAACAAGAGACTTCCCTTTCCACAACCCCACGCTGCCCAGAACCTCACCACAGGTGCATCAAACTGTGCCTAGGGTGCACACCTAGACGGCAGGTGCATTCAGGGCCATTGGAGCCCAAATCAAATACATCTGCACATCAGCCAAAAAGAGGTGCTAGCTGTTTGGCACACTCTGATAGGTTTCAGACCCTTACTCTCCCCGGGGCCTTTTGTGATCAAAACAGACAACACCACAGTGATGTGGTATATCAACAAGCAGTGAGGGACTCGCTCTTATCCTGTCTGCAGGCTTGCCATGACCCTTTGGCACACAGCCTCAGCCATGCAAATAAACCCGCTAGCAAAATTCCTGCCAGGCTTTCTAAACTCTTTGGCAGACAACTTAAGCAGAAGCCTACTAGACTCACACGAGTGGCAGCTAGACTACAGAACCTTCAACCTTGTAACACAGAAATGGGGCACCCCGAAGGTGGACCTCTTTGCCTCCCTCTCGATTCATCAACTCAGCAAATTCTGCACCAGGAAACCTTACAGCAAGGCCTGGAAAGTGCATGCTCTATCCTTCCATTGGGTAAACCTCTCGATCTATGCATTTCCCCCTCTACCACTCATTTCAAGGGTACTGGTCAAACTAAGGGAGGAAAAACCAAGGGCAATCTTGATTTCCCCAGACTGGTCACGCCAGCACTGGTGCTCACTGCTTTGCAGCCTGTCACCCCTGCCACCATGACACCTACCTCAGATCCCAACACTCCTGACCCAGAAGAATGAGAATTCATGCGTCCACAATTTCAGACACTGAACCTGGCAGCCCGGCTTAATCCCTGACCTCTCCTCCAGCTGCCAGCCTAAGGAAACATGTCCTGGATGTTATACGTGAGGCCAGATGCCCCAGCACTAGAAAATCCTATGCTGACAAGTGGAAAAGGTTTTGCACCTGGATCCAGGCTAAGGGAGCCAAAACAGCACAACCCTCCCTACCTCTCATCCTGGATTACCTTGCAGACCTACTACACAGGGGTCTATCCTTCTCTTCTATTAAAATTCATGCCTCTGCCATCTCTGCTCATTACAGCACAGAGCCACCTCTCTTCTCAAACCCTCTTATCAAACAGCTCCTAAGAGGGGCTAACAAGTTAAGGCCACCCAGAAGAGCTCCTACCCCAGCTTGGGACCTTAACTTTGTGCTAGGAAAGATCACCCTACCCCCTTTGAACTTGCAGCTTCAGCAGAGTTAAAATTCCTCTCTTGGAAAGCATCCTTGCTTCTGGCCATCACTTCAGCTAGAAGAGTTTCAGAGCTACAAGCACTCATGGCTGTAGAGCCCTTCATCATTTTCCATGCTGATAGGGTCTCCCTCAGAACTAATCCATCCTTCCTGCCTACAGTTGTGTCCAGTGTGGCTGTCAACCAGTCCATTCATTTGCCCACCTTTTTCCTTAACCCGCAAAACAAGGGGAAAGGATTCTGCACTCTCTAGATGTGCACAGACAGCTCAGATTCTATCTGGATAGGAGTAAATCTTTTAGAAAAACTGACCAATTGCTAGTCAGCTTCACAGCAGGGGCAGAGGGCAAAGCCATATCCAAACAAACATTCTCCAAATGGATAGCACACTGTATCCATTTCTGATGCAAACAGCACGGAAAACCACCCCCAAAGGGGGTCAGGATGCATTCCACCAGGGCAACCTCCTCCTCTGGAGCTTTTCTCAGATGGGTGCGAACCAGGGACATCCTGGAGGCTGCAACATGGACTTCTGTTCATACCTTCACCAGGCTTTACCACCTACCTGTCTTCTCCAAATCCAGGGCAGGCTTTGCCACCGCAGTCATGCAGGGCATCCTAAACAGCCTCCAGTCTTCTTGACTACCTCTACCCTTTTCTTCAGCTTTGGGAATCAACCAAGTGTGATGAATGCAACAGTGAAATACAAAGAGCATAGTACAGTTGTGTACACTTAACATAAATGTAGATGTTCGAGTGTATTCACTGTTGCAGTCCTGGCTTCCCACCCTCCATCCCCCTTGTCTCTCTCTCTTCCTCTCTCCTTACAGGGACATTTTGGTATTTACTTTCTACTGGTGGTGTTCTTCCACCATAACCTAGCTCCCCTTTTGGGGGCTCCTGACAGTTGGAGTAAGAAAAACTGATGTAATGGCGTCAGGTGACTGTTTTTATACCACTGACCTGACGTCAGTCCTGGAGCGACAGCAACCGACGCAGAAATACTAAGCCTCTGGTATTCGGGCCAACTGAGGGCTACCCCTGGCAGGATAACCCACGTGTGATTATTGCAACAGTGAATCACTCGAACATCTACCTTTATGGTAAGTGTACACAACTGTACTTTATGTAGGTTACATATTGCCTGCCCAGAGAAGGAGTTAATTGTCTTTACCAAAAGCCTGCATTACAGGGCTGATAAATGCACAGACCAGCATCATGGCTGCCTGGATAATGGCCCCTCCAGCCTGGTTGTTCTGTTCCTCCTGAGCAGCAGATGACCATTATAGTAGAATGTACCATCTGAAGTCCATTTGGAGGAAGCTTGATGGGCAAGATGCATGGAGTACAAAGCATATAGAAAAATTGTGTATTTTTTTTGCTGTTGATGTTTGCTTATTGGCTAGCTGTAATATTTGATATCATTTTTGAACCTACTTCATATGTAGGGCAGTTTAAGGGTTGTGACTATTTTGTGTATGTAGTGCATGAATATTTTTTTCTTTTGCCATTGTAATGAGATATATGGCCCATGTTTTACTTGTTTCCCTTTATTTGATTTTTTTTCAGTTAATTACAGTGGATGGATTTGGGATTATTTGGGACAGGCTATGTTTTTTGGGGGAGCTGTATGTTTGTATTTTGTAGGTGAATTTTTATTTTTAGGTTTGGAGTAATTTTAGTACGGTTTGATGACTTACCTGGAATGTAGATAAAAGTGTGGCAATCCCCAAGCGTATACAAGGCAAATGTATGACAGTATACCAGATATGGGTTTTTAGTATACTGTTAGGATATTTATTATTTTTAAATTAATTTAATTGCCCATTCCTTTTAATTTTAAGAGAAGCTTATGCTGTAGTCTTGATTTTTGATGGTTGAATCCCTTTTCTGGCCTTGACTACTGGAGATCTCACTAGAGTTTCAAGTAAGTCATATCAGTCATTGATTTATAAACCAGGATGAAATCACTTTTAAGTTACGTCTAAGAAACAAAGTAAAATGGCAACACCTAAAGGCTTTCTGAATATTTCAAAATTTGCATGCCTAAGATTCTTTTCCTTGTAAAGAAACTTATCTATTCAAGTTGTCCTTCAGAGGGAGATGACCTGCAGAGTATGCTTTTCTGACTTTTATTTGTACTGGTCAGTGTTTAAATAGTTTCTACCATTGTCTCCCAATCTTGATTGTGTAATTTTTTTAATGATCTGATCACTTACTTTGTATATTCTAGTTTCTGTCCTTTTTACCAGTGTTCTTGGGCTAATAGTTGTTAACATCACAGGTGAAATTATAAAAAAATAAATACATGGTGCAGTAGTAATAAGCTCATCTTGAAGACCTTAGGCATGTTTTATTAAAGTAATTATGTTCAATTTGCAATTATTAGCATATCTGCTAATTGAATCCCTGTTTTTGTGTTTTAAAACGGTCCTCAAAGAAGTGTCCTCAGTACTGAGACCCGTTAGACAACACTGGTTAACGCCCTTTGGAAAGATTTATTGGATCAGTTATGCTGATACTGTGGCTTGAACAGTAATGTCTAGGTTGGGTTTGTTCTAGTTCTTATGGCTTAGTTTGAGGAAGACCATTCTGGATGCTCCCAATAAAGGAGAAGATGTGCTTTTTAGGTTTGCTTTCCAGGACAAGATAGAAGACCTGCAAGAAAGGAAAACATGCTTGGACTACTGTGGGCTGACTTTGTATTGTCTTGCGCTCATAGATTTCTCCTCTGTTTTAGATCACTGTAGTACTGCAGGTACAGTTTTGCTTCATGCAAACATATAAGAGCTGTTAAGTGTCAGACAGGCTTTCTACTTCTGCTGGACTTCCTAATGGTTCTCCTGGACTGTACAGTGTGCAGGAAACTCTGCAGCAGTCCTGATTACTCTTTAGTTCTGAATTTTGGTGGCTGTTTGTGTGATATTTCCACTGGATGGAGAGCCATTATTATGGACTGGTGGGTTCTGGATGTGGTTTGGAGTGATCCCACTGTGGAATTTTTAGGTTCCTCGATCAAAAGTATCATTTTGCTCCTGTGAGCTCTTAAAGTAGGCCTGCGCCCTTTTTTCTATGTAGCTGTTGAGTTTTTCTCATGTAGAAGGATGGATGGGGCTTTTTCATTCTGGGGGGTGGTGGTGGTGGTGGTAGTAAGCAGCTCTAGTTCATCTTCAGTCTCAGTGGCTTAAGCTGCCATATTCACTGCATTGAGGTCCATGTAAAGAGGATAACAGGGATCATGCCTCTGCTTCTTAAGGAAACATTCAGCCATCACCAGGCTTGATTGATGCATTTTGGAATATCACTGTCTGATAACTGCTGAAAAAGTTCTTTTGGATTGCTGTATCCTAGTGCTGGGTTCAGCTCATGGTGCTACAAACTCTGACAACTGCAGCCAACATGTTTACTCATATACTGGTTATGATGTTATTGGCTTTGCAGGAGGAACCTGGTGTTTTCTAACATAGATGCTTCTGGTAGCCCAGTTAAATAATTTCCTTCTTACATTTTCCTTTGGTCCTTCTACTATTGGGGATAGTAGGGATCAGCATAAACTTGGAAAAGTCGTCCTTGTTCCCATCATAAGAGATTTCCTCTTTTTTTCTGTGGTGGATTTGAGTACCCTGCAGTGTGTTTGATCTGCTACTTTCTGGGGTGTACAACTTTAAATGCTAACAGCTGGTTACAGTGACTTTTCATGTCATTTGGCACTCATTTGTTTTAGTGAGTTGTCTAAGCGCCATATGGAGGCCAGAAACACACCTCCAGGGCCTATGTCACTTACCAGTATGTTGAAAATCACCCCTCTGTCACATAGTGTCGCAAGTGGGAGGGTAAATCTATACAAATGAAAGAAATAAGTTTAATTTCAAGAGACTGTCTTTGGAAGTGCAGAAATATTTAAACTTGTTTTCTGGGGTTGGTGGTCTAGTGCGTCACTTTTTCAACCCAGCCTAAGGAATACAAAACCATGAACATTTTAAAAAAGACTAAAGGTTACTCAGTTCTTACAAGTGGTTAAACATGGATTTAGTCTGTTAACTTTGGCAGTTAATACAATTTGATCTGAGCTTAGTTGATTTAAAATAAATTTTGGTCACTGTGTTAAGTAATATAGGATTGGAGATGCATATCCAAATATATAGCAGACTGTTGGTAACGTGCAACTTTCTGCCTTATTACTGTGGTTGGCAGTACACATTGTGTGCATATATGCAGAGTTTACAGTAGATATTAAAAGAAGGGATTTAATTGTATGGATAATGTTTGAAATGTATGCTGTTTAATGTTGTTTTGAAAAAGTTATTGTTGGCTTGATTTGGAGAGCAGTGGTCAGTTAATTTCAGGGTAGTGCACATTTTGCTTTGTTGTAGAGTAGTCTTCTGTATTTTAGCAGGAACTTAGTGCGTGACTGAATTTTTTTAGGATGCCAAGAATTGATTTCCAAAATTTGGGGCATGCAAGGAAAGAGACTTGTATTGTTTGCTAATATGGACCTTGTGTGATGACCAGAGTATGAATGCTGGGGGAGGGGGCAAGGTTATATTTGAAGATTCTGGGTTATGCAGATGACTAAAATGGTAAGGGATTCCATTTGTATGTGTTTGAATATGCAGGAGCCTAATAGTAACTGTGAATTTTTGTTTACAGGTAACCGTTTCACTTTTGTTAGCACAAGTCAGTACTGATCCACTTCTTGGGGGAGTGAGGTAGTAAATCTGCATACTTAATTGTTAGCTACTTATAGGGCAGACTGGTTTCTTTTGTGACAGAAGAAGTAGGGTATTTTATAATTTCACTCGAAGAATGCCTTTACCAATTGCTCTTCTACTGATAAAAAGTGTCAAGGGTCTGACCAGATGAGCAGTTTAATTCTGGCCTATGTTGCAGTAATTTACTGATAGTGTAAGCGTTGGTAGAGTCATACTCCTAAATAATGGAAGTGATTTGTTTGTAGTTGTTCATAGTTGTTATAAAATATGTGCCACTTAATGTCTACTGATAAGAAATTTGGTTGGTTCAAGATAGCATAACTTTTCTTTCAGTATTAATTGCATTTGCATTTTCTGGAGCCCATTGAAAAGTAGGGTTATGCCTTTTTCCTTTTTTATGTTGGTGGAGGAACTGGGCATATAGAGAGCCATGTTGATTATGTGAAGGATGACTAGTGATTTCAACAAGTTAGCAGGCACAGTATTGAGCACTTTATAACTCAAGGAAAAAAAGGGAAATATTTACAGCCATCTGTGAGCCAAAGAAAAAATCTGCTATATGGTATATAATTTTTAAGTAGGATGCAAGGTGTGTAAAAAAACTAAAGATGCTTGTGTGATTAGAAGAACAGAAGAAAAATCCACGTTTGGAGAGTTCCACAGTTCATTGATCAGAGATATCTTATTACATGTACTTTGCAGCAGAGAGAGACAGTATGTCTGTCCTTTTAAGTGCCTTAAGATTTGCCCTTCTTCCTTTCCCCTTTTCCATTTGTCATGAACTCTTTCTAATGCTGCTGTGGATTCCATCTCTCCCACCCATTTCACTAGCAATTGCATAGGTCCACAGCCCTGTGTTGAAAAATACATTTTTGAGGAGCGAGAAAGCAGTTAGTTCCCACAATCTGTATGTGCTCCTTCCTTTCTTACTGTTCTTTCTGTTCAGAGTGACCCCTTCACATCTCTTTGACATAATTTTGTGCATTAATACCCTATGCCCCCGCTGTTCAGGTCTCAGCTAAGATGTAATTTTTAACTTTAGATCACAGTTGCAGTAGCCAAAGCTATTCGGGATATATCCTGCCAAGTAATATGATGTACTGGCTAGGTTATCAAAGCTAAAGGGGTGCCTTGCATGCATTCTACCAGGACTCAAGCAGAGAGTTTCATATAAAAGCACTTAAAGCATCAAAAGCTTCAGAGTTTTCTTGCTGAAGCAGTGTACTCGTGGATTTCATGGAACTGACCGTTCACTTGTGATCCTTCAAAACTGGCAGATGAGTCCTTTTCTGAAGAAAACTAGAGTTTTTTTCTGTTAAACTAATATTGCTTATACTAGGAAACTTATTTTGTTTGGACTGTTATTCTTTACCATGGGATTTTATTTCTGTGAATGCTTGTGGAAGCATATTGGTTTAAATCTGTTTTTTGAACTACTTCTAATACTCTTGTGTTCGATACATGAGTTAAGAGCAGGAATTATTACCGTTGGGTACTCTCAGGGTGTGTTTTTGAGCCTTCAGAACCATCTTTTTATCTAGCAGCAAGTTTACTGACTCTTGTGGGCTCCACTGACCACCTTTGAGGCTTCCTTTGTGGGTGGAGCAATTACCGGTCTTCTCTGATGTTCTTCGTGTTTCACTGTTGCAGTCATTACATTTGGGTAATCTGCTGGCAGGTAAAGTCTTGGGTCCTGCGTCGGTTGCTGTCCCTTTTTCCATGATGTCAGGTCATCAGGGGTATAAAACATGCAGCCGACACCATTACATCAGTCTTTCTTGCCGCGCGGTGCCTGAAGCAGAAGCAGTTCACAAGTGCCGGTCGGCCGACTCCTGAAATTTTCGTTTTCGAGTTTCAGAACCGAAGTTCTAGAACTAAAAAGCTAAGTACCCCATTGGGGAAACTTTTTCTTGCTCCTTACCAATGTCAGTAAAAGTAATTGCATTACTTGTGGGAAGCAAATACCTCATAAGGATTTTCATTTGTACTGTATTCCTTGCCTAGGCCCTGACCACAACGTACCTTGCTGTCGGTTTTGTGCTAAATTTAATCAACGCACTATTAAACGTTGGTATATTTTTGCTTCTAAATATTTTGGATCATGTTTTAATTATCCAGAAATGTCGGTTAGCAATCAGACTACCGGAATACCTAAGAAACGCAAAGAAAAAGAGAGACAGGCCGTCAAGGTCCAAAACTGACTATGCTTCTCCTAAGCCAGTCGCCAGTTCGCCGGTACTCAGTGAGGCGCTTTCGCAGCCCCTGATACCTGCTACGTCTGATTCGCAGGCCTCTACTGAGACCCATTCAGAGTCCGGTATGCCACGGGATGCTTCAGTTATGGAACCCGCGGATGTCTCTACCTTAGATGGGTCTGGAGCTGCTGTGCAGGCACCGGCTTCTGAGGGTGTTTTCAGGCCTACAGATTTGTATATTAAACCAACGCCATCTTCAAAACTAAGGCCAAAATCTAAATCTGTCTAAAAAAACAGATGCCTGGGCCACATGTGCAGGCCCCTATGCCTAAAAAACAAATGATCAAAATGGCTGAAGATTTAATTACTTTGATCAGGGGTAGCCAACCTCCCCCTTCTAAGATGCCTAGGCAAGACATTGATTATGAATCTTCTGAACAGGATTCTATTTCTTCTGACTCTTCTAATGAACAGGATTTGTCTATACCTACTTATGAGGACTCTGATGCAGAAGATTCCAATCCTTCTGCTTAACACCCCCCCCCCCGAGGATTTTTTTTGGGGGGGGGACTTTACATACCTTACGGGAACATTTCCACTGGGAAAGTCAGGATTTCTCTGAATCAAAAAAGAGACTTAGGGATTTTCTTCTACTTCCTCAACATAGGCCTTTGGCTATACCTCCTGTCCTAGACATTGTTGATGTTTTTTTCAGAATCTAGTATGGCTCCTGATTCTCTGCCTCTGGCTCCTTGTAAGCCAGACAGATACTACAGGGTTCCTGACTCCCACAAATTCCTTTTCAAAAATCCTATTGCAGATCCTGAAACCATTTCTCAAGGTCCCAAGGGCATTAAGGCCTCTACTGCTAAAAATCCTACCCCTTCTGATAGAGAATCCAGGGTGCTGGATAGACTGGGTAAGAAGGTTTACACTTCTGCAACCTTGGCAATCAGGGCTTTAAACTGTCAATTTCATATGCTTAAATACCAGCAGCATATCATGGGACTGCTTAAACAGAAAATGATGTTAATTTCTGACTGTGTGGAAAATAAAGATTTACAGGATTTATTGCATTCAGCTGAACAAGTTGGAAACCTACTTTGCAATGTGGTTTTGATTCTTTGGAGGTTTCTTGCAGGGCTGCTGTAACTGGCTCTGTGCTAAGAAGGCATGCTTGGCTCAAAGAGCAAACTTTGCCTGATCATGTTAAGCAAAATTGTTGGATGCTCCTTTACAACAGGACCTTCTCTTTGATAATAAGGCAGAAGAAGTTTTAAAAAAGATGGAAGATAAAGCTAAATCTATGCAAACTGTGAAAGATTTCTTACAAGTACAACCTCCAAGATTTAGTAGGCCCTGGCCTACTAAGAACTGGTCCTTACCAGTTCCTTCAAGAGCCACTCATGTCAAACCCAGACATTCCAAAGGCTCCAGGTTTCAGTCACAAGGGACTTTTAGAACAAAGCAATGGGGTGCCTCCTCCTCCAAATCTGGAAACAACAAGGCACCTCCCTATGGTAAGTAGTCTCAATGACTTCCCTTTACACTTACCAAGCACTTACCTTTCAGCCGCCCCATTGGGGGGAAAACTGGCACTTCATGTAAGAAACTGGCAGCTTATAACCCAGGACAAATGGGTTTTAAATATAGTATGCCAGGGATACAGATTTCATTTCCACATGTTGCCAATCCCAAATGGATGGCCAGAGGCCCAGAAACAAGTACTGTCTCCCATGAACATGGGAGCTGTTCAACCAGTCCCAGAAGAGGAAAAGGGACAAGGTTTCTACTCAAGACTTTTCCTGGTACCCAGAAAAGACAAATCATGGCGTCCAGTTCTGGACTTATCTACTCTAAACACATTGGTTCATAGGTAGGTACTAGGCTGTTGGCCCTAGGGCTTATATAAGCCTAGCCAAACGGTACCCCGGCTTTTGCCACCCAAGAAAATTATTTTCCTGTGCCCCTGTCAAGCAGAGCCACAGAAGTGATCCCCGGGGTGAATTTCCTATCTCTCATCCAGTCATCAAGATTTTTCTTGAAGAGTGCTAATGAGGAACTTTGTTTGATATAGATAGGTAGATGTCCTTCAAGGATGCATCTGCAGTCCTTACATATGGGTTGTCCTGCCTCAGGCAGCCCTTCGGTCGGCCGGATTCCAAAGTCTGGGTCCGCCGTCGGCTGATGTCACCCCTTCCCCGACGTCAGAGCGCCTGGGGTATAAAAGAGTCAGCCGATGCCATCTTCCTCAGTCTTTCTTGCCACGTGGTGCCCGAAGCAGAAGCAGTTTGCAAGTGCCGGTCGGCCAGCTCCTGTAAATTCAGCTACCGAAGACTTCAAAAAGCTAAGTACCCCGTTGGGGACTCTTTCTTGCCTCAGCCGATGTCAGATCAAACGCTTAAAGTTAATAATTGCTTGACTTGTGGGAAACAAATACCTCATAAGGATTTCCATTCCTACTGCCTCCCTTGCCTAGGCCCAGACCACGACGTCTCGGCCTGTACTGCCTGTGCCTCCTTTAATCGACGCACTCTTAGGCGTCGGTCGGAGTTTGCAGAGGAATTTTTTGGGGCTAGTTTCTCTTATAAAATGCCGTCAGAGACTCCGACTTCTCATTTAACCAAAAAGCGGAAGGACAAGGACCGACACACGTGGACCGTGGTTTTGGCTGAAACCACGCCTATGCCTACCACGAGTGTCTCGGTCTCGGCTGAAACCGATTCCTTGGTACTTCCGACCGTGGAAACGGTAGAACCGACAGCCTCGGCCCCGGAGGCTTCTTCTGAGTCTGTTACGGTTTTACCCTCGGAAACCGGTGTTCAGGAAACTACCGACACCATTCCCTTAGACAAGACTACCCCAGCACGTGGAGCAGCCAGGCCCCCCCCCTGCATCCATGTCCATTAAAGCATTCACTAGGGCTAAAGCTGCTAAGCAACAAAAAACTCTGCCTCCCAAGACTATTTCTCAGGGATCCACTACAGGTTCACAGATACTAAGTTTGGCTGAGGATCTTTTTTCCTTAATCAGGGGATCCCAGCCTCATCCTGACAAGGGCTCTCAACCCCCTCTAGACAAAAGGCCCAGGGTTGAGTCCGCTGACCCTCAGTCCTCTGATGAGGCCTCTGATGGCTCTGCTCTATCAGATTACCAGGAGGAGGCCTTCACGGCCTACGAGGATTCTGATGCAGAGGAATCCATTCCCTCTGCCTCCCCTCCTGAAGAGCTGTCCTTTGGGGAGACCCTTCACTCCATGAGAGAGCATTTCCAATGGCAGGGCCAGGAATTCTCCGATTCCAGGAAGAGATTAAGGACTTTTCTTCATTTACCTCAGCATAGACCTTTGGCTATGCCTCCTGTTTTAAGTGTCACTGATGATGTGTATTCTGAGTCTAGCATTACCCCTGACACCCTTCCTCCGGCTCCTGTTAAACCCGATAGGTACTACAGGGTCCCGGACTCGCATCATTTCCTTTACAAGGCCCACTCTGCTGACCCAGAAACTATTTCCCAGGGTCCTAAAGGGGTTGCAGCTGCCACTACTAAAAATCCACTCCCCTCTGAAAGGGAGTCCAGGGCTTTAGAGAGATGGGGTAAAAAAGTGTATACTACTTCCACTCTGTCTATGAGGGCTTTAAATTGTCAATTTCATATGATACAGCACCAAGAGTATTTGTTGGATGAATTGCAGAAAAAGCTGTCTTCTCCTGAACCCCTAGACCGTAAGTCACTTCAGGATCTGGTACATAATTCACAACAGGTTAGCAACCATTTCTTGCAGTGTGGTTATGATGCATTGGAAGCTTCATGTAGGTCAGCAATGACAGGTGCAGTCATATGTAGACATGCTTGGCTGAAGGAACAATCTCTGCCAGATCATGTTAAGGCTAAGCTTTTGGATGCTCCACTGGAAAAGCAAAAGTTATTTGGCTCCACTGCTCAGGAGGTCTTAAAGAAATTTGAGGAAAAGGCTAAATCTGTACAAACAGTCAAAGATTTCCTCCAGGTACAACCACCAAGATTCAGCAGAAATTGGCCTTCTAAGAATTGGTCCTTTCCAGAAGACAGATATCAGAGGCAAGAACAGGCGTGCCAGAGGTAGAGGGCAAGCTAGAGGCTCCTACAGAGGATGTCAATGGCAGCCTCCTAACCAGAGAGGTAGTGCAGGACCAACAACTGCTGCACAAGGACAGACTCAATGACTTCACCTTGATCCTGCCAACCAGGGCTCAATTAGAAGCACCTTTGGGCGGAAAATTGTCTTTATTCTCAAGAAATTGGCACAGTATTACAAGGGACAAATGGACACTGCAAATAATAGACAAAGGATACAGGTTCCATTTCCATACATTACCAAAAAGAAAAGGAATGCCAAACCTGCCACCAAATCAAAGGGCAGAGGCTTTAAAACAAATTGCCAACCTATAGCAAATGAAAGCTATAGAAAAGGTTCCTCTCGCAGAACAAGGCCAAGGATTTTATTCCAGACTATTCCTTGTCCCAAGAAAAGAAAAACAATGGAAGCCTATTCTCGATTTGTCCGCACTCAATACTTAACAGTGTATGCATTTCCACCTCTTCCACTAATGTCCAGGGTCTTACTGAAAATCAGGACAGAGCAGCCAAAAGTGATTCTAATAGCCCCGGACTGGCCAAGGCAGCACTGGTACCCACTGTTACGATGCCTGTCACACACGAAACCGTGGCCTCTACCACAATGGTCACTCCTTCTGACACAGCACAATTACAAAACTCTGCACTCCAGCCTGAAAACCCTGCAGCTGACCGCCTGGAGAATACCTTGACTCCTCACCAGGAAAAGCTATCCAAGAGAGTGAAGGATATCATCATGGAAGCTCGCAGACCTTCCACGAGAAAGGCATATTCAGCAAAATGGAAAAGATTCCACACTTGGAGCACCGCAAAGGGCCTAGATGCCACAGTGATGAGCATGGCACATATCCTGGAATACTTGGCAGAAATGCTCCACAATGGCCTTTCTTACTCTTCCATAAAAATTCATGCTTCAGCAATTTCAGCAGAATACAATACTGACCCACCTGTCTTCTCTCATCCTCTCCTAAGGCAGTTTCTAAGAGGAATTAAAAACATCAATCCTCCAAGAAAACCACCAGTGCCTACATGAGTCCTTAACTTCATGTTGGAAAAGTTGACTCTACCTCCCTTTGAACCAGCAGCATCTTCAGAGTTACAGTTCCTGTCTTGGAAGACTGCCTTCCTTCTGGCCATAACCTCAGCAAGAAGAGTATCTGAATTGCAGGCACTCATGGCATTACAACCATTTCTTATTTTTCATCAGGACAGAGTCTCCTTGAGAACCAATCCTTCATTCATGCCAAAGGTGGTATCCAGGGTCTCATTGAACCAAGCTATTCACCTGCCTACCTTCTTTCCAGATCCGCAAAACAAGGGAGAAAAACTTCTGCATACCCTGGACATTCACAGACAGTTATGCTACTACTTGGACAGAACTAAGGCTTTCAGAAAAACTGACCAGCTGTTGGTAGCATATGCTGCAGGCATTCAAGGCAAAGCAATTTCCAAACAGACAATTTCAAAATGGATAGGAAATTGCATTTGATTCTGCTACTCTTATCATGGAAAAACTGTGCCAGCTAACATCAGGCCTCATTCCACCAGAGCCACAGCCACCTCCACAGCTTTTTTAAGAGGGGTGGCTACCAAGGACATTTTAGAAGCTGCTACATGGAGCTCCGTGCATACATTTTCCAAGCATTACAATTTGCCCTTATATTCCAGATCCAGAACAGGCTTTGCTACGGCAGTCCTGCAGGGCATTTTAGTTACACCATCACCACCCCCAGCTTGGCTATGGTATTCTACCCATATGTAAGGACTGCAGATGCATCCTTGAAGGACATAGTACAGTTTTGTACCTACCATAAATGTAGATGTCCGATAGGTATGCGTCTGCAGTCAGGTTTTCCCTCCCTCCTTCCCCTCTGTGGTATTTCTTGGGTACTTATCCCTCTTATAGCTAGCTGGGGTTATCTATTATGGTGTATTTGTTTTATATTGCTGTGCATGTTTGGAATATTTTGCATTTCTCCAAATTTAGCCTTCCTTAGAGGGCACCTGGTATCAGGGGGCAAGAAAAACTGAGGAAGATGGCGTCGGCTGACTCTTTTATACCCCAGGCGCTCTGATGTCGGGGAAGGGGCGACATCAGCCGACGCCGGACCCAGACTTTGGAATCCGGCCGACCAAAGGGCTGCCTGAGGCAGGACAACCCATATGTAAGGACTGCAGATGCATACCTATAAGACATCTACATTTATGGTAGGTACAAAACTGTACTTTTGTTCCAGAGTATGGGAATTCTCTGAGACAGGAATCTATCCCTCCAGCATGTTCTGTTTATTGTGGTGACAAGGTTTAGGTCCCTAGAGCGTGTAGCTCAGAGCGATTGGGATTTTTTACATTTCTGAACATTCCAAAATTCAAGATGCTGACTCTTCAACAGTTGGTTCCTATGCTAGATAAAGATGTCTGGTTGGTAACTCTAGACTTAAAAGAGGCTTACCTGCATATCCCAATCAGGGAATCTTGCAGAAGGTATCTCCGCTTCAAAGCAGGCTGTTTGCATTACCAGTCTTCTGCACTGCCTTTTGGCTTATCTACTGCTCCCAGGGTCTTCCCAAAGTGGCTGGCTCCAGTAATTGCATTTTGTAGGCAAAGAAATATTCAGATATATCCATACCTGGACGATTGTCTAATTCAGGCAGAAAACAGGGACATTCTTCAAAAACATCTGGCGTTTGTAAAAAAAAAAAAAAAAAGTTCTAACTTGTCTAGGGTACACCATAAACAAAAAGAAATCCCAACTGGTACTCTGTCAGATAATTACATTCCTGGGTGCAAGCTTGAATACAATTGTCCAGATGGCTTACCTTATGCCAGAAAAGCAAATTCATTTGGTGACTTACTTCAAACAGGTGGCCACAAAAAGCCTGCTATCTGCTAGACAAATTCTGCAAGCCTTGGGGTTCATGGCCTCCTGCATTCTTCTAATTCCATATGCAAGACTGCATATGAGAAAACTTCAGTGGTACTTAAGAGTTTATGGAGTGAACATTGTCACAGCCTGGAAACTGATTCCGATCATACCTTGCCTGCAGCTAGAGTTCCTATGGTGGGCAGGGGCCTGCCACCAAAACAAGGGACTGCCATTCACTCCACTCCCTGCCACCCAAACCCTAACTACAGATTCAGCAGACTATGTTTGGGGGGCTCATCTGGCAGGGAAGTGCATTCAGGGCAAATGGAGCCCAAATCAAGTGCACCTTCATGTCAATCAAAAGGAGTTGCTAGCTGTACAGTATGCACTGACAGCCTTTAAGGACTACCTTTATACAGGACAATTAATGATAGACAGACAACACCACAGTTATGTGGTACATAAACAAGTGGGGGGTACACACTCCTACCCCCTTTGTAGACTAGCCATGGCATTGGGGAACACGGCCTTGATCTATCAAATTCAACTACAAGCTCAATTCCTGCCAGGAAAGATGAATACTCTGGCAGATGAACTAAGCAGAAATCTCATGGACCCACACAAATGGAAACTGGAACCACAGATTTTCAACATGTTGACATGTAAATGGGGGTGTCCAGACATAGATCTTTTTGCCTCACCCCAGAACTATCAGCTGGACAAATTCTGCACAAGAACTCATCACAAAAAAGTCTGGAAAGTGGATGCTCTATCATTCAGCTGGAAAAACCTATCAGTCTATGCCTTTCCCCCTCTGCCTCTGCTCTCCAAAGTTCTACTAAAAGCCAAACGGGACAAACCAAAAATGATTCTGATTGCTCCAGACTGGCCTCACCAACACTGGTACCCACTCCTGCGCGATGTCGCACCTTCCACCGTGGCACCTGCCTCAGACACCTTACTTACTGTCTCAGCAGAACAACCAAATTCTGCACACTCTTTGAATCTTGCAGCGTGGCTAATCACCTAAATTCACCCTTGGCATCCCTCAGCAAACCTGTGACGGATGTCATTTTGGAGGCAAGAAGGCCTAGTACTAGAAAATCTTATGCTGACAAATGGAAAAGATTCTGTGCCTGGAATTGATCACAAGGGATAAGCACAGCAGTGCCCAATATTCCTCAGATTTTACAATATTTAACTGAGATGCTTCACAAGGGCCTGCCATTTTCTTCCATAAAAATCCATGCCTCAGCCTTTTCAGCTCATTACAACACAGAAGCTCCCCTCTTCTCTCATCCTCTGCTAAAGCAGTATCTCAGAGGGGCCAAAAGTTTAAGACCACTCAGGAAAGCTCCAACCCCTGCCTGGGACCTCAGTTTTGTATTGGAAAAACTCACTCTCCCTCCTTTCGAGCCAGCTGCTACGGCAAACTTAAAATCTTCTCTTCTGGAAAACAGATTTCCTTTTAGCAGTCACTACAGCTAGAAGGATTTCTGAATTACAGGCTCTTATGGCAGTGGAGCCTTTCATTATTTTTCATGCGGACAGGGTGCCTCTCAGGACCAATCCATCTTTCATGCCTAAGGTGGTATCCAGTGTGGCTCTTAATCAGACCATTCATTTGCCAACTTTCTTTCCCAGTCCACAGAACAAGGGGAAACAGATTCTACATTCATTGGATGTACATAGACAACTTAGATTTTACTTAAACAGGACAAAATCCTCAAAGAAAATCTGAACAACCACTGGTGGCATTTGCTGCAGGGGCAGAGGGAAAGGCTATTTCAAAGCAGACTATTTCCAAATGGATAAGCCATTGTATTCATTTCTCCTATATGCACCATGGTAAAACTATCCCCCAGGGGATCAGATCTCATTCCACCAGGGCTGCATCTACTTCTACAGCCCTTCTCAGAGGTGTTCCTACCAGAGACATTCTAGAAGCTGCTACCTGGAGCTCAGTTCATACGTTCACCAAACATTACCATTTACCTTTCTTCTCTAAATCCAGAGCTGGCTTGCCTCTGCTATCCTGCAGGGCCTCATAGCTGGTCCTAATGCTGTATAAATCCATCCTCCCAACCATAGCTTTGGGAATCTACCCAAATGTAATGACTGCAACAGTGAAACACAAAGAACATAGTACAGTTGTGTATTCACTGTTGCAGTCCTGGTTAGCCTCCCTCCAACCCCTGTTTTTTTTCTTTTACTATACCTTTTCTTTCCTTTACTATGCTTAAAAGCCTTTTTGGTGTGTATTTGCTTTTGTTTGGAGGTATATTTTTGTGTTTTTAATTACTTACATATTTGGCTCCCCATTTGGGGGGCACCTGACATCTGGGGCAAGAAAAACTGATGTAATGGCGTCGGCTGCATGTTTTATACCCCTGACGACCTGACGTCATGGAAGAAGGGACAGCAACCGACGCAAGACCCTAGACTTTGTTAATCAGGCCGACTGAGGGCAACCTGCCAGCAGATTACCCAAATGTAATGACTGCAACAGTGAATACACTCTAACATCTACATTTATGGTAAGTGTACACAACTGTACTTTCTTCCTTCCCCCATCACCAGGAAGGTGGTTCTCAAGTAGTCTTTCAGCATCAGGCTGGCACTGGTTTTGCCTCAGCTGCTGAAGGGTGATTCTGCTGTGGCTGGATTTGGTTCCTTGGACCACTTATTCTTTTCCCTGTTCCTTCTGTTGTAGCACCTACAGCCACTAAAGACTGGGTGATGAACACATCTGCTGCTGTAGGGTTGCACTGAATGAGCAAGGGAGAACCACTGATGTTCTCCGTGTTTCACTGTTGCAGTCATCACATCTGGGTTATCCCTGCCAGGGTAGCCCTCAGTCGGGCCGAATATTAGAGGATTAGTATTTCTGCTTCAGTTGCTATCGCTTCAGGACTGATGTCAGGTCATCAGTAGTATAAAGTAAGGCAGCCAACGCCATTGCATCAGTCTTTCTTGCTAAGGAAATAATGACAAAAACCAACTGTCAAAACCACACAAAAACAAGGCAGCAGCAAATGGAACAAGATGAAATAATAGCCAGCAGTAAAAGAATGACCAGCAATAAGGAAACTTGTAGCCAAAAAATAAAATAAATCTTGTTTAATCCACAATTTCAAACAGAGTTTAGGACTTTCATTCCTTCTGGAACTTCATCAGAACTCAATAAGTAAAAACACAGCATTCCTGTTAAATACTAGTTTTTAAAAAAGTCATGTCTATTCCTACCAATAAAAATCATTTAAACTTCAATTGCTTCAATTTTAACACAGGGAGTATGGATAAACTGTCATTAAGACCTGGATAATGTGTTGCATTTAAAACAATTTGCCATTTTAATTTGGACATATCCCAGTGCTCTTCCACCACCCTCCCTTGTGAATTCTTCACCACCTTCTCCACTACTATAAATTTAAACGAATGAGTAGGGGATGGGTCCTAATGTGTCTATATAGAGCATTGCTCAACTTACATTTCTTAATGTCAGCACCATGCTCATATGTACGATCATGCAATTTTCTCGTAGTCTTATGTAGAAACTTGCCACATAGGTTACATAACGCAAAGTAAGCAACATTTTGTGTCACAGTTGTGCCTCCCTTTAACAAAATAGGTGACATTCCTCACTGTGAAGTGATCAGTGGTCATTATATATGAACAATGTGAACAAGCTCCACATTTTTTGGTGCCATCCACTTGTGCGTTACAAGAACTATCAGAATGCACCACCTCCAATTTCTGTTTTAAAGACCTACCCTTCCTATATACAAACGGTTTACTGCCAGTTTTTTTCAGTTAATTTGCTGTATACATCCGTATCACTTCCAAAAATGTACCAGTTCTTTGCTATAATGTTTTTAATACCCTACTATCCAAGCTATAAGTAGATTTAAAACTCTTGTTGTCAACACTTTGTTCCCTGTTGTTTGCTACCATAATTGTACCATCTCTCCCCAGTAGTGGTAGATATATACCAGTTTGTCTTTTTCTAACCACTTCTCTTATTTCTCCCAGAAATACCAATGGGTATCCTCTTTTCCTAAACATAGAGAGAACTTTGTCACATTCACTCTTAAAACATTCCATATTAGATACCATACGTTCCACCCTCACCAGCTGGCCCTTAACAAGAGCCTTTTTTGATGCATGGGATGCCAGCTGGTGAAGTGCAGGTAGGTATTAGAGAAAGTAGGTTTCCAGTAAATGTTGGACACAAATTTCCTCCCTACTCTATACTTAGGTAATGCAATATCTAAGTAGTGAATGTGTTCACTATTAGAATGTGAATAAAAGGACAAAACCCCCACAGTGTTGTCTAAATAATCAAGAAAAAGCTTTAAATTTTCACTAGCGTCATTCCATAGAAGGAAGATATCGTCCAAAAATCTAACATATACTCCCCAAGATTTAGCAAAAGGGCTGTTCAGGACGAATCTATCATCCCACTCTGCCATTACATAGTTGGCAAACATGGAGGCGCAAGCCGCCCCCATTGCCACACCCGTGACCTGCCTTTAAAGTTGTCCTTCAAATTGGATGCAATTGTGTTTAAGAAGCAATTCCATCAAATTAACCATTGCTGCTATTCTCCAGTTGGCCATATTGAATACTTTATTTAATTGATGTTCAAAGTAATCTAACCCATCCCTGTGAGGTATCAGAAAATAGGTTCCTTACATCAATGGTTACAAATATGCTATCGGGATTAAAAGCTGTTTCATTTAACCTACTTAAAAAAAATCCCATGAATCTCGGCATATTTGCTTAATGTGACTAGGAGCTCAAGCAGAGAGTTTCATATAAAAGCACTTAAAGCATCAAAAGCTTCAGAGTTTTCTTGCTGAAGCAGTGTACTCGTGGATTTCATGGAACTGACTATTCACTTGTGATCTTTCAAAACTGGCAGATGAGTCCTTTTCTGAAGAAAACTAGTGTTTTTTTTCTGTTAAACTAATATTGCTTATACTAGGAAACTTATTTTTTTTTGGACTGTCATTCTTTACCAGGGGATTTTATTTGTGTGAATGCTTGTGGAAGTATTTAAATCTGTTTTTTGAACAACTTCTAATATTCTTGTGTTCAATACATGAGTCAAGAGCAGGAATCATTACCTTTGGGTACTCTCAGGGTGTATTTTTTGAGCCTTCAGAACCATCTTTTTATCTAGCAGTGAGTTTACTGACTCTTATGGGCTCCACTGACCACCTTTGAGGCTTACTTTATGGGTAGAGCAGTTACCGGTCTCCTCTGTTCTTCCTTCCCCCATCACCAAGAAGGTGGCTGTCAAGTAGTCATTCAGCATCAGACTGGCAGTGGTTTTGCCTCGGCTACTGAAGGGTGACTCTACTGTGGCTGGATTTGGTTCCTTGGACCACTTATTCTTTTCTCTGGTCCTTCTGTTGTAGCACCTACAGCCATTAAAGATTGGGTGATAAACACATCTGCTGCTGTAGGGTTGCACTGCATGAGCAAGGGAGAACCACTGATGTTCTCCGTGTTTCACTGTTGCAGTCATCACATTTGGGTTATCCCTGACAGGGTAGTCCTCAGTTGGCCTGAAGACCAGAGACTTAGTATTTCTGCGTCGGTTGCTGTCACTTCAGGACTGACATCCCATCGTCAGTAGTATAAAGTAAGGCAGCCAACACCATTACATCAGTCTTTCTTGCTAAGGAGCCCGAAGCATTTTCCGAATTGAAGTTGAAGTCTTCTAAAGCTAAGTACCCCGTTGGGGATCCTTTTTTCTTGCTCTTACCAATGTCAGAAAAGTTAACAGTTGTCTTGCCTGTGGAAAGCAAATACCACACTGAGACTTTCATTCTTACTGTGTCACTTGCTTAGGCCCAGACCACAACGTCCCCCGCTGTCTATTTTGTGCTTTGTTCATTGCCAGAATTATATGTCGTCGGTCCCTTATTGTAGCTAGATATTTTCACTCAGTCTTCAAATTCTGACAACAGATGATCTGAAAAAACGTAAGGATAAAGACAGAGACAGACCGCACAGGTCCAAACCTACCGATGACGCTTCCGTTAAGCTAGTAGTCAGTTCTCCAGTCCTCAGTGAGGCGCTTTTGCAGCCCCTGATGCCCACTTCTGTGGATTCACAGGCCACAACCAAGACCCTTTAGGAGTCCGGTATGCCGCAAAACTCTTCATCGACTAAGGATCCTGAGGTTGTGTCTCTACCTTGGATGGGTCTGGATCTGCCGAGCAGGCACCGGCTTCCGAGTAAGTAATTCACACTACCGATTCTCGACACAAACTGATGACTTCTTTTGCGTTTACTGTTCTTTTGAAAACTACCGAGTTTCTAAGGCCCAGGGTACGAACTACACCCAAGAAACCGACGACCCCACCTCAGTCTCAAATGCTTAAAATGGCAGAAGACCTTATAATGCTGATCAGGGGAAGCCAAGCTACCCCTTCCAAAAGAAAGAGATTTGTCCCCAGTAGTTTTATCTGAACAGGAGTCCGATGACTCTGATGCATCTGAATATGAAGACATGCAACCCCTCTGTGCTTATGAGGATTCTGATGCTGAGGAATCCATTCCTTCAGCCTCTCCACCTAGAACTTCCACAGCACAGACCCTTTGCCATTCCTCCTGTCCTGAATGTTGTGGATGATTTCATTGAATCCAGCTTGACTCCTGACACCCTCCTTCCTGCTCCCAGGAAACCTGGCAGGTATTAGAGTCCCTGACTCGCACAAGTTTCTTTTCAAAAATCTTACTGCTGACCCTGAGGTTATTTCCCAAGTGCCTAAAGGAATTAAAGTAACTTCTGCTAAGACTCTCACCCTCTCAGATAGGGATTCCCGAGCATTAGACAGATGGAGTAAAAAAGTATACACCTCTGCTACTCTTGGTGTTAGAGCACTAAATTATCAGTTCCATATGCTAAAATTTCAGCAGCATATCATGGAACTCCTCAAACAAAAAATATCATCTTTTCCTGCTTCTGCAGAAAATAGAGTTACAGTAGTTAATGCATTCAGCAAGTCAAGTAACTAAGCACACCTTACAATGTGGATTTGACTCCCTAGAATCATCTTGCAGGGCAGCACTTACCGGTTCTGTCCTTAGAAGGCATGCTTGGCTTAAGGAGCAGCCCCTGCCAGACCATGTCAAATCCAAATTATTGGATGCACCCTTGCACAAAGGTACAAAGACAAAGGAGGTCTTAAAAAAGATGGAAAAATGCTAAATCTATGCAGTAAGTAAAAGATTTCCTGCAGGTCCAGCCTCCCAGGTTCAGTAGGCATTGCCCCTCCAAGCACTGGTCCTTTCCTGCCCACTCCAGGTCAGTTCAGCCCAGCCCTGGGGAAGTAGACACCCCCAGACAACAGCCACTAGGAATGCAGAGATCAAAGCAATGGAGTACCGCCACTTCTAAACCAGGGAGTGCAAAGCCACCCCTCTTGGTAAGAACTCACAATGATGCTCCACTTCCACCCCCTCCCTCTGCCCAACTGCACTTGCCCCTGGGAGGAAAATTCTCCTTCCACGCAAGCACCTGGGCCACCATTACAAGTGACCGCTGGGTCCTCAACATAGTGTCCCAGGGATACAAATTTTCTTTCCACACACTACCAACCCCAAAAGGGTTACCAGATCTTCCTCCAAACCAGTGGGCAGAGGCCAAAAAGCAAGTCCTTTCCCTGCACTCTCTGAGGGCAATAGAGCACGTTCCTGCAGAACAGTTTCTATTCCAGGCTCTTCCTGGTACCAAGAAAAGAGGGCACCTCTGACGCCCCATCCTCGATCTAGCCATTCAAAACACCTTCCTGGTGATACCAAAATTCAAAATGCTCAAGAAGGCTTGGCTACTCACCCTAGACCTAAAAGCGGCCTACTTCCAAATGCCAGTCAGGAAACCATGCAGGAAATGTGTACGTTTCAGGGCAGGATCTCATCACTTTCAGTTCTCTGTGCGTTCCTTTGGCTTATCCACTGCTCCCAGAGTATTTACAAGATGTCTGGCTCCCGCCATTACTTTCTGCAGGCAAAGAAATATTCAAATTTACCCATACTTAGACAACTGCCTAATTCAGGCAGACAGGAAAAGCTGCTCAAGCAGCTGGCTTTTGTAAAGGACCTACTGACCTCCCTAGTGTACACTATCAACGAAAAGAAATCCAAACTAGTACCCACCCAAAAAATTATATTCCTGGGAGCAAGCCTGGACATGGCATCCCAGATGGGCATACCTTACACCAGAAAAGCAAACTTACCTGACAGCCTATTTCTCTCAACTAGCCACCAGACCCCAGTTATCCACAAGAAAAATCCTGCAAGCTCTGGGCTTCATGGCATCTTGCATTCTACTCATTCCATATGCCAGACTGCATATGAGGAAACTTCAATGGTACCCAAAAAGCCTTTGGTGTCAACACTGTCAAAACCTGGAAACTCTTATACCAATGATACCTTGCCTAAGGAAAGATTTTCTTTGGTGGGCAGCAGAATACTACCACAACAAGGGACTACCCTTCTCACCACCCCACCCAGACCCTCACCACAGACGCATCAGACTATGCCTGGGGTGCACACTTGGACGGCAGGTGCATGCAGGCCCAGTGGAGTCCACATCAAATTCATCTGCACATTAACCAAGAAGAGATGTTAGCTGTCCAGCACTCATTGACAGCTTTCAGACCCCTTCTCTCCCCAGGGGCTCTACTGATCAAAACAGACAACACCACTGTGATGTGGTATATCAACAAGCAGGGAGGGAGTCACTCCTACTCTCTATGCAGGCTCGCCATGACCCTTTGGCACACAGCCTCAGTCATGCAGCTACACCTGTTAGCACAATTCCTGCCAGTCTCTCTAAACTCTCTGGCAGACAGCTGAAGCAGAAATCTTCTGGACCCACACGAGTGGCAGTTAGACCAAAGAACCTTCACCCTTATAACTCAGTAATGGGGTACCCAGAAGGTCGACCTGTTTGCTTCCCACTCCAACCATTAGTTCTGCACCAGGGAGCCTCACTGCAGGGCCTGGAAAGTGGATGCTCCATCCTTCCAGTGGTTCAATCTCTCGGTCTGTGCATTTCCCCCACTACCTCTCATTACCAGGGTACTGCTCAAAATAAGGGAGGAAAAACTGAGGACAATCCTGATTGCCTCAGACTGGCCATGCCAGCACTGGTACCCACTGCTGCGCAGCCTGTCCCCTCTGCCACCATGGTATTTCCCTCAGATCCCCACACTCCTGACCCAGAGGGAAGGAGAATTCATGCATCCCCAATTGCAGACCCTCAATTTGGCAGCCTGGCTTATTCCCTGACCACTGTACAAGCTGCTGATCTCAGTAAACAGGTTCTAGATGTTACACACGAGGCCAGACACCCTAGCACTAGAAAGTGTTATGCTGATAAATGGAAAAGGTTCTTCACCTGGATTCAGGCTAAGGGAGCTGATACAGCACAGCCCTCCCTACCTCTCATCCTGGATTATCTAGCTGACTTACTACACAGTGTGGTCTATCCTTTTCCTGTATTAAAATACATGCCTCTGCTATCTCTGCTCATTTAACACACCCTCTCATCAAACAGTTCCTAAGAGGGGCTAGCAACTTGAGGCCACCCAGAAGAGCACCTACCCCACTTTGTGTTGGAAAAGCTCACCCTGTCCCCCTTTGAACCAGCAGCTTCAGCAGAGTTAAAGTTTCTCTCATGGAAGACTGCCTTGCTTCTGGACATCACTTCAGCCAGAAGAGTATCCGAGCTACAAGTGCTAATGGTTGTAGAGCCCTTCATCATTTTCCATGCTGACAGGGTTTCCCTCAGGACTAACCCATCCTTCATGCCAAAAGTGGTGTCCAGTGTGGCTCTCAACCAATCCATTCATTTGCTCACCTTTTTCCCTAACCCACAACACAAGGGAGAAAGGATAATGCACTCTCTAGATGTGCACAGACAGCTCAGATTCTATCTAGACAGGACTAAATCATTCAGACAGACTGATCAATTGTTAGTCATCTTTGCTGCAGGAGCAAAGGGCAAAGCCATTTCCAAACAAACCATTTCCAAATGGATAGCACACTGCATCCACTTCCGCTACATGCAACACAAGAAACCTCCCCCTAAGGGGGTCAGGACTCACTCTATCAGAGCAGCTTCCACCTCTGCAGCTTTCCTCAGAGGTTTCCCCACCAGGGACATCCTGGAGGCTGCAACATGGACATCTGTTCATACCTTCACCAAGCATTACCACCTGCCTATCGTCTTCAAATCCAGGGCAGGCTTTGCCACTGCAGTCTTGCACGGCATCCTAGCCAGACACCAGTCTTATTGACTGCCTCCACCCTTTTCCTCAGCTTGGGGAATCAACCCAAATGTGATGACTGCAACAGTGAAAGACGAAGAACATAGTACAGTTGTGTACACTTACCATAAATGTAGATGTTCCAAGTGTATTCACTGTTGCAGTTCTGGTTTCCCTCCCTTCATCCCCTTTTCTCTCTCTCTCCTTACAAGGAACTTTTTGGTATTTACTTTCTACTGGTGGGGTTCTTCCACCATATCCTGGCTGTCATGTGGGGGCTCCTGTCAGAGCAAGAAAAACTGATGTAATGGCGTCAGCTACCTTACTTTATACTACTGATGACCTGACGTCCGTCCTGAAGCAACAGCAGCCAACACAGAAATACTAAGCCTGTGGTGTTGGGGCTACCCTGACAGGGATATCCCAAATGTGATGACTGCAACAGTGAATACACTCGAACATCTATATTTATGGTAAGTGTACACAACTGTACTTTCTGTTTGATGTAGGTCATAAACAGCCACAGAGCATGTTTATAAAGACACTCTGCAAAGCAGCTCTAAACGTTAAAGGTTGTTGCTAAATCCAACTATGACTTGACAGGAGTGCACCATGCAAGCAAATGCATATAACTGATATTTTAATTGGAGGCAATCTGAAGGAGCAGAAGGCTGAACTTTTGCAGGATGATTGGGTACTGTAGATTATTCTGCACTTGTGTTTGTTGTCAGTAAATTATAAGAGCTTAAAAGGTGTACCCTTGCAGACAAAGGAAGTAAACTACATTAAAGAGCTAACTAGAATAGTGACAGGCAGTGCAACAGCATGTCAAATGTGTTACCCAAACAAAATCGGTTGCATTCAGTTCTTGTGTAGAAATTTGATACAGTCATCACACCTAAACAGTTGAGCAAAGGCATGCTTAATTTGCTGTGACCTTATCTGAGCTTGCTGCTTTCCCTGACTTCAGTTTCCTTACTACTACTAGTTTGGGTTTTTCCTCTTTCATGGTAAGCTGTATCTGGACAGTACAGCTTCTGTTTCTATGACAATGGATCGAATAGTGAAAATAACGAACGGCTGTAACACCGAAAATTCCGTTCATAGAAATCTGTTTTCTGAGATCATGGTACAGTGAAAATCAGGAAATTTGCCCTTTCCTCACTGTAGTGCGATCTCGGAGTTTGTATATATATTTACCGGCGAGTGTGGGGGCGCAGCCCCCCACAAAACAGATTTCTGTGAATGGCATTTTCGGTGTTACAGCCATTCAGTGTTTTCGCTGTTCGATCCGTTGCCATAGACCCCAGCTTCTGTAGTGTTTTCTTCATTCAGAAGCTGCTTGAAAGTGCTCCTTCCACTTGCCTGTGGACTTGTGAACAGGATGCTTGCATCCCTTATGAAGAGTGCCTGTCTTCATTTTTCTTTGTCTTGCAACCTGGTAAAAGTTTCTTGGTGCCATCTGCTGAGTCAGTTTCCAGAAGCTGGTAGAATCCTTCTGATCCCTTGCTCTTTGCTATTGCAACTGCTTTCTTTGCCTCTGTTAGCCAACCAGTATTCCTTCTTAGCATGGTCCATGTTTTCTGTCTCCCACTTTACCCTGTACTCTTGCTTTTGATAATTTTCTGGCCTTTTGCATTCCACCACCAGCTTTCCTTATGCACTATATTTCCATATCTGGCTTGGCCAAACATTTGTTCTGTAGTCCTCACAGATGCTGCTCTGAGATGGTAGAGCCCTGTGTATTTCTTTGAACTCTTGTGCTTTCATTCTAGTCAACTTCCGGCTCATCAGTAAAGTTTCTGTTGATGTTAGAGCCTCCTGTGTCCAGTGCTTGCAGGTGATTGTGACCACCAGTGGTTTATGCTGTGGGCCATCTGTTTCATTGAGGATAGCTTTGCAGTCATTAGATCTGATGTCAATTTTCATTCTGTCCTCAACTTGTGTTTGGATCCAATCCCTCAGATTCGACTCAGCTGTTGCAAAAACTCATGGCAACCAGAAAACTCTCAAGCTACTCCCTTACCCGCAGTGCACCAACCTCAAGTAACTCGGATCTCTTTTGCCACTTCCCACAAAAGACATGGTTTTACGGTGCTGTTGGGCAACTCTTAAATATTAAGATAAGTTGACATTTTTTCTCTTTAAAACTTCGTTTGCGCCCTTTCTCAGTCTAATTACTGTTTAAACTCACTCTGTTTTCCAAAGCCTTCGCTTTTTTTTCCCTTTTTGCACTTGTGTATTACTTCCATATTGTAGTTAATACTTCCTTCGTTTCTTACACTTTAGGGTGTGTTTTTCTCTCGTAATACCATAGTTCATAGTCTTCCACCTTTTCAATTTTCCTTTAAAAAAAAAAAAGTGTATGTACGTAATATGTATGTGTGTGATATATGTGTATATATATATATATATATATATATATATATATATATATATATATATGTGTGTGTGTGTATATATATGTACATCTCTCTCTCTCTCTCTCTATATATATATATATATATATATATATATATATATATATATACGTGTCACTTCACCTAAACTCATTTTACTGAGACCAAATCACCTAAAGTTCATTTCACCTAAAACTCATTTCACTGACAAGTAGTACTCTAATGCAATTGAAAGGTATATGTCCTTTTTCCCACTGTAGTGCGATCCTGGTGTTAGAATATATATTAAGGGGGGGTGTGGGAGTGCAGCCCCCCCCCACATTGTGGGTATGGGGGAGCGTAGCCCCCCACCTAGTTGTCTTTTACCAAATAATGTAAAACAAAACCAGACAACATGAAATAAGTGGGGGGCTGCGCCCCCCCCACACCCCCGCTTAATATATATATCTATACTAACTCCAGGATCGCACTACAGTGGGGAAAAGGACATATACCTTTGACTTGCCTTATTGTAATACTTGTCACTGAAATGAGTTTTAGGTGAAATGAGTTTTCGGTGAAATGGACTTTAGGTGAAGTGATACATACCTCTATATATATATATATATATATATATATATATATATATATATATATATATGTGTGTGTGTGTGTGTGTGTATTTGGTATTTCTTTTAAAATACTTTATTCCATATCAATATGGCAGAGGAACTGGCTGGTTTCAAAAAGTGTACTAAATTTTGTCACAAAATACCACTTTCAGATGCACATTCTGTGTGTGTATTGTTTAAGACCCCGCCACCTCCAGGAGGACTGCTGCATTTGCCACATCAACCCTGGAGATCTGGTGGAGTGAAAGAATAAATCAGTTCTCAAAGGGTTACTTCCTCTTTTTCTGAGGCCTTATCTGGAGTTTCCCATGAGAAAACAAAAAAGACTATTTCTCCCAGTACTACTACAGCTTCTATTAAATCATCTGGGAAATTAAAGAAAAGACCTCTTTCTGATCCGACTGACTCATCGGATCTTAAAAAGAAAATTACAAAATTGTTGGATCCAACTTCACACACTGGTCCAAGAAACCTGACTCTAAGGCGTTATCAGATCTGACTTAATAATTCGATCTGAAGTTTAAGAAGCCTAGGCATTTATTGGCTCAGACTTCTCCACAAACATTGGATCCCACGGTTCCTTCTATGCCCCTTCCAAGGGCCAGATACTATTCCTTAGTGGACCCTTCTCCATCCGGGGTTCCTTCTCTCTTTTTTGGAGATATCTAGGTCTCCTTCCATTGTTTCCACTCACTATTCCAGGAGTCTTACTGAAAATGTGGAGAGGTTATTGAGGAGGATTCTGTTGGCGCAGAGCATGTAAAGTGTCCTGTCGGCTCCTACCCATTTGGATCAGGAGATCCAACTTTCCACTACTCTCCCTGTGAAAATTCCTCCTCTGACTCCATATTCAGTCTTGGAGGTACCAGATTTGTGCTGTCCAGGCCCGTCTGCATTGGATAAGAGAATGTCTGTGTTCTGGGATTCAAAGTTTGTTCTGAGCTCTTCAGTTACATCGGATCCAGAGAGCTGTCAGAGTTGGAGCTGCCCTTTCGGATCATGATCAACTCAGAAGTTCACAGAGCTGTCTCTGCACCCTGGGGCCTTGGCACAGGTTAGTTCAGCTCCAATTTTAGCCTTGAAGGAGTTCTCCTTGGAGCAGGGAGGGCCTTTGGTCCAGAGGCTTGCCCTTGCGGACCCAGGGGACTGTTCCTTTGAAGGGGGACCTACCTTTGAGGTTATGGAGAGGGCCTTGTCTGCATCCTCAGCAAAGATGTTTCCCTTCGGATCCTCAGTCTACAGGCTTGCCATCTCTTTGCTTAGATTCCCTTCTATCCTCTCCAAGGGGACAGCCAATGCCGAAACCCCAGGCTTCCCAGTAGAGTGTTCCCACCTCTTCTGATACCTCCTCAGGGCATCCCACTGAGGCGGTCTCTAAGAAGAGAGCATGCAAAAGGAAGCACTTAGACTGTCCCGAGGAGTCAGTCACAAAAGATACAGACTTTGATGTAGGTGAGGGGTCCCCGCGGTTACCTCCTGAAGGTATCCAGTTTGGTAGCATCCTGGAAATCCCTAAACAGAGAGGTGGCTGGAAGTTCAACAACCCTTCATCTGAGGAGTCTCTGTTCCTGGAGACATTCTGTTCCGGCCCGTTTACCTTCTGGGTGGTTCTGCAAGTAAACTTGTAGATTTGATCTCTCTGTGGGCATGGAGCACCCCAGATACCATTGAACCAATCCCCGGAGATCGGGCAAAATTTTAACAGCATCTCTGTGGGCATGGAGCACCCCAGACACCATTGAACCAATCCCCGGAGATCGGGCAAAATTTTAACAGCACCATAAGTTAGACAATTTTGGACAAAAGGGGTGCCTGTTGATGCTATGGTCATGGCAGCAGCCACTACAAAGGAACTTTCCGAAGAGAGTTCCACTGTCTGTTCTCCAAACAAGGAGTCTCAGACGATGGATAGGTTTGAGAAAGGTGTCTATGCTTCAGCAACCTTTGCGTTAAGGTCTCTAAACTATTTGGCGCATTTCACCACGTCACAGAGAGACCTAGTTAAGGAAATCTCTGATACCCTTTCAGAATCTATTTCTGATGAGGTACAGGCGTCTGTTACTTCTCAGTTGGCTACCCTGCAATCAATTTCCAATTCTTCCATGAGGTTAATTTCACATGCGGCTGAGGAGCCTCAAGAGCAGTGGGTTCCCACATTTCCTTAAGCAGGCATGCCTGAATGGGCTTATGTGATTTTGTGGAGCCCTAACAAGTCTTTGTCAGTGCCCCCTTTGATGAAATGTCTTTATTTAGATGCCTCCCTCACAGCAGAGGTGGTCTGCAAAACCAAGAGTCCAGTGATTCCTTTTTCGACAGACCCTTCCAGCGCTCCTGAAAGGAGGCCTGATTGTCCCCCACTGGAGGCAATTGGGGGTTGATTATCCCTGGACCAGGGAGCCTGGTTGCAGATAACGGATACATGGGTGCAGAGGATCTTTTCCAGAGGTTATATGATACCCTTTTCCCTTTCTCCTCCAATCTAAAGAAAAATCCCAAATGTTCCACTCAGTCAGAGGGAACAAGCAGAACGTCAGATAGAAAAGCTGCTAGAAAAGAGTCATCCAAGAGGTCCCACTAGATCAGATAGAATCTGGAACTTACTCAAGATTCTTTAATGGCAAAGAAAACAGGGGACCGGAGACCAATCTTGGATCTCAGCAACTTGAACAAATCAGTTTGATACACCATGTTTTGGATGGTCACATTTCAGTCCATTCTTCCTTTTCTGGGCAAGGATGACTGGATGTGCTCAGTAGAACTTCAGGTTGCATACTGTCATATAAAGATGAACAGGTATTTACATTTTCAGCTGGGAGCCAGTCATTACCAGTTCAGAATTCAGCCCTTTGGTCTCACCACAGCCTGCACTCTTCAATAAAATTGTAGTTTTATTGATATATTTGCCCGTCCGTGTTTGCTGTCTCTTGTTGGTTTTCCTTTGGACAGCCACCAGAGTGTTCAGAAAAATATATGGCAGTAGTAGTAGTAGTAGGTCACGAGACTGCAAGGATTCTGAGTGTTTCCATGTTTAGACGACTGGTTCATTACTGCCCTGACCAGGCATCAAGTAATAGAGACAAGAAAACAGGTTCTTCAGAAATGCTTCTTTCTGGTGATAACCGTAAACTCTGAAAAGTCTTAGTGGAACCTACACAGAAGTTGAGGTTTTAGGAGCATTGTTCAACATAAAGTTAATGATAGCTTCAGTGCCTCCTCTAAGAGTTCAGACAGTAAGAGCACAGGTCAGAAAAATAATTTGCATCACCTAAGTTTCTGCTCGCTTGGTTCTTCAGGCCTTAGGATTGATGGCAGTAGCAGTAACTCTAGTATTGTTGGCCAGTTTTTCTACAATGGATGCTAGCCACGCAGTGTTCGATACGTTATCAAGCTATGTCAACCCTGATATGTATTACTCAGATTTACAAGAGAGATCTCAAGTAGTGGATTCAGTCAGAACAGGTTCTGCAAGGCTGTCTTTTCTTTCCCCGTTAGCCCAAGGCCATAGTGAACATGGTCTCTTCCCAGTTAGGGTGTGTGTGGGGGGGGGGCATTACCTGGGGAAAAAGGTCCAAAGCACTTGGTTCCCTGAAGAGGCAAATTTGCAAATCAGTGTCCTAGAGATGAGAGCAGTACTTTTAGTATTGCAAGCTTTTCAAGAAGCTCTCCCCTTAGGGACAGTTGTAATTTAGATGGACAGCATGTCAGTAGTTTGGTACATCAACAAGCAAAGAGGGATCAGATCTTGCCCCTTGTTTCGAGAAGCACTGAGAGTATGGCAATGGGTGATCTCTTCCAACCACTTTCTCATCGCAGCCCACGATGTTCATCGTGTATACAGCTGCAGTCATAACAGATGGGTTCTCCTGCCGTCAGGCGGGTCCTCGGTCGGCCGAATTCCAAAGTCTAGGTCTGGCGTCGGTTGTCGTCGCTTCTTTCCTGATGTCAGTGCGACAGGGGTATAAAGGAACCAGCCAACACCATTTTATTCAGTCTTTCTTGCCGCGCGGTGCCCGAAGCAGAAGCAGTTCGCAAGTGCCGGTCGGCCAGCTCCTGAAATTACGAAAATTTTGAAACCGAAGTCTTCTTGAAAGCTAAGTACCCCATTGGGGAAACTTTTCTTGCCTCAGACCGATGTCAGACAAAGTTAATAATTGTATTTCATGTGGGAAGCAAGTACCACATAAGGATTTCCATTCCCTCTGTATTCCTTGTTTAGGCCCAGAGCACGACGTCTCGGTCTGTCGCTTTTGTGCTACATTCAACAAACGCACCATTAAGAGTTGGTCGGAGTTCGCCTGGCATTATTTTGGCAAAACATTTAACTATATTATGTCGTCGGATACTCCGACTCCAGTTTTGTCTAAAAAACGCAAAGATAAGGACCAACACACGAGGTCCGTGGCCTCTACTGACACCACGCCAAAGCCGACTACACGTGGTCCGGTCCTCAGCGAGGCGCCTACGCAGCCCCTGACTACCGACGACACTTCATTGGCGGTGTCTCCTGTGCCCGAGGTCGCAGGTTCCTCGGCCCACACCCGACTACAGATACCAAAAGCCACTCTTGGCGTTGAATCTCAAAATGTGGACATGTCTACCTCCTCTCAAGGTGTCTTCAGACCTTCCTCTTCTTTTTCCATCAAGGCTTTCACTAAGTCTAAAGCAGCCGTGCATTCTAAGAGACAAGCTACACAGGGCCCATCTCCAGGCCCCATGCCTAAAAAACAGATGCTTAAAATGGCTGAGGATTTAATTACTCTTATCAGGGGTTCTCAACCCCCACCGGACAAAAGGCCTAGAGTGGAGGAAGAATCCCCCTCCTCTGATCAGGGCTCCATTATTTCAGAGCACTCTGATGATCAGGAACATTCTTACTCCCCTTTTGAAGACTCTGATGCGGAGGAGTCCATCCCTTCTCTATCCCGCCCTGAGGATTACTCATTTGGGGAAACTTTGCATACCTTAAGGGAGCACTTCCACTGGGAAGGCCAAGATTATTCAGATTCCAAGAAAAGGCGTAGGGAATTTCTCTTGCTACCACAGCACAGGCCTCTGGCTTTACCTCCTGTCTTGGACATCCTAGATGATGTTTACTCGGAGGCCTGCCTTAACCCGGATTCTCTACCTCCAGCTCCAGTCAAGCCTGACAGGTACTACAGGGTTCCTGACTCACACCAATTTCTATACAAAAGCCATGCTGCTGACCCAGAAACCATCTTACAGGGCCCTAAGGGAATTAAGGCCTCCACTGCTAAAAATCCATTACCTTCCGAGAGCGATTCCAGATCCTTAGAAAGGTGGGGAAAAAAGGTATACACCTCGGCCACCTTAACCATGAGGGCATTAAACTTTCAGTTCCATATGCTAAAATACCAACAGTTTTTGTTATCACAATTGAAAAGTAAAATGTCACAACCTGAACAACCAGACTTGAAGGAGTTGCAGGATTTGATGCATAGTGCAGAACAAGTGGGTAAGCATACCTTACAATGTGGTTTTGATGCTCTAGAGGCCTCATGTAGAGCTGCTGTTACAGGATCAGTCATACGTAGACATGCCTGGCTCAAGGAACAAACCTTGCCAGATCATGTCAAAGCAAAATTACTAGATGCCCCTCTACAAAAGGATGTATTATTTGGTGCTAATGCTGAGGAGGTATTAAGGAAAATAGAGGAAAAGGCTAAATCAATGCAAACTGTGAAAGATTTTCTACAGGTACAACCCCCACGTTTCAGTAGAAATTGGCCTTCCAAAAATTGGTCCTTTCCAGCCACGGACAGACCCCAAAGAGGTAGATACAGGCACCCAAGGGGCAGAGGACAATCCCAAGGATCGTTTAGAGGCAGAAAATGGCAAGCTTCTACACAAAGAGGTGGTGAGGATAACTCGCAACCATTCAGAAATCAAGCCCAATGACTTTCCCCTTTGCATGCCAAGCAAGACTCAAATGGCAGCACCCTTAGGAGGAAAACTGGCATTATTTTCAAAAAATTGGCATATTGTCACAAAAGACAAATGGATCCTGGACATTATAAACAGAGGCTACAGATTCCATTTTCACACCCTTCCAAAAATGAGAGGCATGCCAAACCTGCCACACAATCAAAGGGCAGAGGTACAAAGGCAAATTACAGATCTCATGGACATGAAATCTATTCAAGAGGTACCTACGCACGAACAAGGTCAAGGTTTTTATTCCAGACTATTCCTGGTACCAAGGAAGGGAAAAGATTGGAGATCTATTTTGGACCTATCCATCCTAAACACATTTCTACTCGTACCAAAATTCAAGATGCTTACTCTACAGCAGCTTCTTCCCATGCTGGGCAAGGAGTCTTGGCTGGTAACATTGGACCTCAAGGAGGCATACCTGCATGTCCCAATCAGACAAAATTGCAGAAGATACCTCAGATTTCTTGCAGGTTCAACCCATTATCAATTCTCTGCATTGCCCTTTGGCTTATCTACTGCGCCCAGAGTATTCACGAAATGCCAAAATTCTGCTCAAGGATTTTCCATCCAAAGGCCTGGAGAGTGGACAGTCTCTCTTTCAATTGGGCATCAATGACATTTTATGCCTTCCCACCTCTTCCCCTGCTGCCCAAAGTTCTATTGAATACCAGAGCAGACAGACCAAAGATCATTCTCATTGCTCCAGACTGGCCAAGACAACATTGGTACCCACTCCTGAGGAGCCTGACGCATTCCCCACCATGGACCCTGCCTCTAATGCCTCTTCTCCTGACTCAACACAGCTTCAAAACTCTTCACAGCCAGCTAAAAATACTCAATCTAGCCGCATGGAATATTCCTTAGCATCACAGCAGACCCTACTCTCCAAGGAAGGTGCAGGATGTCATTTTGGAGGCCAGAAGGCCGTCAACTAGAAAAGCTTACTCCGCAAAATGGAAACGGTTTTGTGTCTGGAATGAGAAAAAGGGCTAGGATCCTGGAAAACTGAATTTACCTCAAATACTACAGTATCTAACTGAGCTGCTAAGCAGTGGACTTTCATTCTCCTCCATCAAAATCCATGCCTCAGCCATTTCTGCAGAATACAACACTGATCCACCCTCATTCTCTCAGTTCCTCAGAGGGGCTAAGAATCTAAACCCCCCAAGGAAACGACCAATACCTGCTTGGGATCTCAATTTCATTCTGGAAAAACTGACCTTGCCTCCCTTTGAGTCAGCTGCCTCATCAGATTTGCAATATTTGTCCTGGAAAACAGCTTACCTACTGGCTATTACCTCAGCTCGTAGAGTTTCAGAACTACAAGCTCTCATGGCTGTGCAGCCTTTTATCATCTTCCATCAGGACAGAGTTTCCTTACGAACCAATCCGTCCTTTATGCCAAAAGTGGTATCCAGGATAGCTTTGAATCAGGCCATACACTTGCCTACCTTTTATCCTAATCCTCAAAACAAAGGGGAGAGATTACTACATTCCTTAGACATACACAGACAACTGCGTTATTATTTGGACAGAACAAAGCCTTTCAGAAAATCAGAACAGCTCTTTGTGTCCTATGCTATAGGAGCTCAAGGAAAGCCAATTTCCAAACAGACAATCTCAAAATGGATAGCCCACTGCATACGCTTTTGCTATTCCTTTCATGGCAAAACTGTACCTACAGGCATCAGATCTCACTCCACAAGGGCCACAGCTACCTCTGCAGCTTTCCTCAGAGGAGTTCCTACCAAAGATATTTTGGAAGCAGCCACTTGGAGTTCTGTGCATAACTTCTCCAAGCACTACCACCTTGCATTATACTCCAAAACTAGAGCAGGCTTTGCCACTGCAGTCTTGCAGGGCATCCTGGCTCCTCCTAGTTCCACCTAGTGCCTACCACCCCTTTCTTAGCTTTGGGATTCTACCCATCTGTTATGACTGCAGCTGTATGCACGATGAACATAGTACAGTTTTGTACCTACCATAAATGTAGATGTTCGAGTGCTAATACAGCTGCAGTCCAGGTTTCCCCTCCCTCTTTCCCCTCTTGGGACAGGCCTATTGGCCAACACCTCCTCATACAACCTGATTGGGGTATTAATTTATGGTGTATTTGCTTGCAACTACTGTATTTTGATTATATTGCATTGCTTTATTACACAAATTTATGTATTGCCTTCTTTCTGGGGGCACCTGACATCTGGGGCAAGAAAAACTGAAGAAAATGGCGTCGGCTGGTTCCTTTATACCCCTGTCGCACTGACGTCAGGGAAGAAGCGACGACAACCGACGCCGGACCTAGACTTTGGAATTCGGCCGACCGAGGACCCGCCTGACTGCAGGAGAATCCATCTGTTATGACTGCAGCTGTATTAGCACTCGAACATCTACATTTATGGTAGGTACAAAACTGTACTTTCTGGGGAAGTCCATTGTGATACAGACAAGCTGAGCAGGTGCATTTTTCTACCTCATGAATGTTCTCACAACAAACATGTGGAGGATATGATTTTTTGTCAGTGGAGCCAGCCTTGCTGTGATCTTTTCACTTCTACCCTAAACAGCAAGTGCAGCAGCTACTTTGCTCTGATCCCCCCACAGGGGGGAGTCACCGAGGGGTGCTCTACTTCATGACTGGTCCCTCGCCTTCTTTATGCCTATCCACCAATTCCGCTAATTTCCAAGTTTATGCAGAAAGCTGCCATGTTGAAGAACAAAGTTATCCTCATTGCACATTTTTGGCCTCAACAGATTTGGTTCCCCTTCCTTTGGCCTCATTTACTCCTCCAACTGTGAATTCTGAATCCAGACCTCCTGTCTCAGCTGACAGGCATGATTCATCCAGACAATACCGAACTTCAGGCTTGACTGCCTGCCTTGTCCAATTCCATTAATAGCCAGACAACCTGTGCTTTTCTTTCCAGTCTTTCATATACTTTTATCTTCACATAAACCATCAACACACAAACTCTCCTCCAGTAAATTAAGATTTGCTTTCTGGGCCCACAAGAATAACATTCATCCCTTTTTAGCCCTTTGTATAGTATCCTTGAATTCTTAGTCATACTTTTTAAATATGGAGCTAGCTCCTGCACAGTGAAGGTCCAGCTAGCAGCAGTCTCAAATTTTCACACAGGATTTGAAGATGTTTCTGTTGCCTTCCATAGACTATGCAAAACCTTTTTTGCCAGGTACTCTTCTGAGGCCTCATTTTAAAGACCCTACTCCCCCATGGGATCATAATCTGGTTCTGCAGCAGCTTACTCAATGCCTGTTTGAACAAGCAGCTAAAGGGACCAGAAGTATCTCTTTCAGAAAACTGTTTTTCTAGTAGCCATTACTTCTGCCAGAAATATTTCAGCGATTCAGGCCTTGTCTTCAAAACTTCCTTATTTGATCTTTTACAAAGGCAGAGTCACTTTAGGGATTACGGAAGCATTAGTTTTTAAAGTGATTTCAGGGGCTAATATTAATCAGTCTGTCAATTTGCCAGTATTCTTCCCCAGATTTTCTAACAAAGGTGACTATACGTTGCAATTGTTGGATGCTCACTGGCAGTTATATTTTTATCTACACAGAACTGAGAATACCAGGAAAACTGACCAGTTATTTGTCTGTTTTTCCGACATGAAGCTAGGAAAATCTGTTGCCAAAGTGACTCTGTCCAGATGGTTTACGGATTGTATTTCTTATATATACAACAAGTTGGCCATTACCTTATCAAAACCATTACAAGCTCATCCCACTAGAGCCACGTCTACTTCAGTCTTCCATTCTAGAGATTCCATGGACATTTGTGTAGCGGCAACTTGGGGTACTCCCCACACATTTGTTACTCATTACAAATTGGATATAGTCTCCCTGGGATAGACCATCATTTGGTTCAGTGGTGCTCAGGAATATCCTTCCTTGAATCCAAGTAGCTGGGGGCTCTGTCATGTAAGTTGAAGACAGAATGACAACTGACAACATCAGATAAAGAAGTTACGTACTTACCGTATTGTTCCATCTGTGTTGTCCATTTTCATTCTTTTCAACTCCCCTCCCACCAACCCCGTGCCCTTAGTCTCCTGGAAGAATGAGTTCAGATTATGCCACTTATTGAAAAATAGCTCTAGATATAGTCTCATCTATCTGTAATTCAGTACTACTTTCTTCTGATGTTAGCAAACAATATCTGAGGTACTTGGGGTTGGTGCATTTATGTAAGGCAGGAGCTCGATAGTTTTCTGGCTGCTAGAAGCTTTTGCAATGGACAAGTCAGATCCAAGGCATCGGATCTGAACCTTTAAGTTGAAGAATGAAATGAACAACATAGATGGAACGTTTTGGTGAGTACATAACTTTTTTGCCCCAATGCCCTTTCCTTAGTAGAAAAAAGTCTATCCAAGCTGCATGTTGGTCATTCTTGTAAGTAACCTTGTGACTGTCTTTCTTGCTGAACCATGTGTTGGCCTACATTAAGCTGTTTGCCAGACAGAAGTCTAAAATGGCCTCTCCTTTATTCTTGTTGTCCCACCCATGTGGACCCAGGTAGTTCTCATGTAGTTCCAAAAAAACACAGTAACAAAGCAATAAAGTAAAAAATACCACAGTGTACAAAGTCACTGACCACAGAATAGTTTTCGCCAAGATTTAGTTTGAACAAGATTTAGTTCGAATTAAATCTTGGTGAAAACAGTTCTCAAGTAGTTCTCTGTATGGTCTGTGCTGATGTGAGCATTCTGGTTTCCCCAATGTCCTTCAAGGATGCATCTGCAGTCCTTACAAATGGGTTGTCCTATCGTCAGGCAGCCCTTCGGTCGGCCGGATTCCAAAGTCTGGGTCTGGCCTCGGCTGGTGTCGCACTTCACCCGACGTCATAGCTGCAGTTCTTCGGGTATAAAGGCATCAACCGACGCCATTTTTCTCAGTCTTTCTTGCCGCGTGGCGCCCGAAGCAGAAGCTGTTCGCAAGTGCCGGTCGGTCAGATCCAGAGATTACTACTACCGAATACTACTTCGAAGACTTCTAAAAGCTAAGTACCCGTTGGGGACTCTTTCTTGCCTCAGCCGATGTCAGAAAAAGTGAATAACTGTTTAACTTGTGGGAAACAAATACCTCATAAAGATTTCCACTCTTACTGCTTACCTTGTTTAGGCCCAGACCACGGCGTAGCAGCTTGTTTAGCCTGTGCTTCTTTCAACCGACGGACGCTTAGGCGTCGGAGTTTGCTGAACAGTTTTGGCTCAGATTTTGCGTACATAATGCCGCCGGATCCTCCGACTTCACAAGTTGTTAAGAAACGCAAAAAGGACCGACACTCGCGGTCCTTGGTTTCGGCAGAAACCGCGGTTAAGCAAACTGCGAGTGTCTCGGTTTCGGACGAAACCGAGCAAATGGTTCTATCTTCAGCCGAATCCATGACTACTACCGAGGCCCCTTCTAACCTGGTTGAATCGGCCTCTGAAATTCAACCTGCTACTGTGGTTTCACAAGAATTATCGGACACCATCCCTTTGGATGTTTCAACCCCTGCGTGGTGCTGCTAGGCCTGCAGCCATGTCCATAAAGGCCTTTGCCAGGGCTAAAGCAGCCAAAACTTCTAAGTCTGTGCCTGTTAAGCCCCGCCTCACAGGCCCAGTTCCAGTTCCCAAATGCTCACTCTGGCAGAGGATCTCATCTCTTTAATAAGGGGATCCCAACCTCATCCAGACAGGGCCTCTCAACCTCCTCCAGAAAAGAGACCTAGAGCAGAGCCCCTGAGCCAGTGTCCTCAGATGATTCTTCTGATGATACAGACAATACAGACCATCCAGAGGCTCCTTTTTCTCCTTATGAAGACTCCGATGCTGAGGAATCGATTCCTTCTGCCTCTCCACCAGAGGAATTTTCCTTTGGGAAACCTTACATGCCATGAGAGAGCAATTCCAATGGCAGGGGCAAGATTTCTCAGATTCAAGGAAAAGGCTTAGGACTTTTTTGCATTTACCACAACATAGGCCTTTAGCTATACCTCCAGTTCTTCCTGTTGTAGATGATGCATTTAATGATGCTTGCACTGCTCCTGATACTTTGCCTCCAGCCCCTGCTAAGCCCGATAGGTTCTACAGGGTCCCGGACACACATCACCATTTATACAAGGCTCCTTTGCAGATCCCGAGACTATCTCCCAGGGCCTAAGGCAGTAGCCGACCTCAGTTAAAACCCTCTCCCTCTGAAAGGGAATCCAGGTCCTTAGAGATGGGGTAAAAAAGTATACACCTCTGCTACTCTCTCAGCTAGGGCATTGAACTATCAGATGTTCTTCGTCTTCCATTGCTGCAGTCCTGACTATTGGGTATAGTCCGCGTCCCAGTCGGCCCGAATACCAGAGTATAAGGCTGGCGTCGGTCAGGCGCATTAGACTGGCGTCAGTGCGTCAGGGTACTAATCGCATGACGCGTCATATCCTCAGTCTTTTGCCGCATGGTCCGATGCAGAAGCAGTTTTGCGAGTGCAGGTTGGCGTACTGAAATATTTCGAAACGGAGTTTCAGACCGAAACAGAGTTGGCTAAGTACCCGTTGGGAACATTTTGGTTTTTCTTGCCTCAGTATTTTACGGATGTCAGAAAAAGTGAATAACTGTATTTCTTGTGGGAAACAGATACCTCATAGGGATTATCATACCTTGTGTATACCTTGTTTAGGGCCTGAGCACGGCGTTGTTGGTTGCGCTCTTGTGCTAGGTTTAACAAGCGCACTATTAAGAGGAGGTTAGACTGTGCCAGGTTGGTGTTTGGGAAGCGTTGCAATTGTAAAATGCCGTCGGATGCTCCGGCCCGCTTCCAAGAAGCGCAAGGATAAAACAGTGAAGCCTAGGGTTGAGGAACCGGCAGTCGGACGTCGGTTCTTTAGAAGGCTCAGTGGAGCCGGAGGTTTTGCCAGGAGTTTCCATAGAGTCCCAGGCAGAAACTTTACTCTTACAGGATGTGCCTTCTCAGGAGGTAGGCCAGGCTGAGGGGGCTTCTCAGGTGACTGTTCTTCCCTCTCTTCCCAAGGTAGTTAGGGCCTCTCCTTCTGTTGGTAAAACTTCTTTGAGAGGTAGGCCTACTTCAGCTTCAGTGGGGGCTTCTCCTAGCATTTCGGGTTCTGTTCCTAAGAAACATATGCTTAAAATGGCAGAAGATTTGATTACTATGATTAGGGGTTCTATGCCCCCGCCTGATGAGGCCTAGGGTGGAACCGGAGTTTGATAGTTTTGAACAGTGTTCAGAGGCTTCAGAATCTTCTGTGGAAGATATGCAGGAGTATCCTACTTATTCTGATTCTGATGTGGATGATTCCACCCCTACAGCTTCTCCACCTGAGGATTTCTCATTTTCAGAGACTTTGCATTCCATGAGGGAGCACTTTAAATGGGAAGGCCAGGATTACTCTGACTCCAGGAAAAGGCTTAGGGAGTTCTTGTTTTTACCCCAGCATAGGCCTTTAGCTATTCCTCCTGTGTTGAATGTGGTGGAAGATGTTTTTGCAGAGGCTTCCCTGAACCCTGACTCTTTGCCTCCTGCTCCTGTTAAGCCTGATAGGTATTATAGGGTGCCCAACGCTCATAAATATTTGTTTAAGAGTCCTAGGGCGGACCCAGAAACTATTTCTCAAGGGCCTAAGGGTGTAAAGGCTTCTGTGGTTAAAAATCCTGTTCCCACTGATAAAGAGGCAAGGGCTTTGGATAGGTGGGGAAAGAAAGTGTATACTTCTTCCACTCTAGCCATGAGAGCTTTGAATTGTCAGTTTCACATGCTAAAATATCAGAATTATCTCCTTTCACAATTGAACTCTAAGGTGGATGCTTTGGCGGAAGGTATTGAGTGTAAAGAGTTGCTGGATTTGGTTCATGTGTCTGAACAAGTGGGTAAGCATTCTTTGCAATGTGGTTTTGATGCTGTACAGGCCTCCTCGAGGGTGGCTGCTACCAGTTCTGTTCTTCGCAGGCATGCCTGGTTGAAGGATCAGAATTTAGCTGAGCATGTTAAGACAAGGATTTTGGATGCTCCTTTACAGTCTGATGTGTTGTTTGTTTGCCTGTGGAAGCAGTTTTAAAGAAAATGGAGGACAAAGCTAAGTCTATGCAAACTGTTAAAGATTTTTTGCAGGTGCAGCCACGGAAGTTTAGTAGAAATTGGCCTGCTAAGGGGTGGACATATCCTGCTTATGATTCTCAGTCTAGGGGTAGGTCTAGACGTGGTAGGGGCAGGGCTCAAGGTTCTTTTAGGCCTAGAACAGGGAGTTCACCTGCTCAGACTTCTGGTGAGGGCAGGGGTCAGTCCTTTCGTAAACAGACCCAATGACCTGTCTTTTCAGCTGCCAGCAGATTCACGTTTGGCAGCTCCTTTGGGAGGAAGACTGTCTCTTTTCAAAGAAAACTGGGATTTAATTACTCAAGACAAATGGGTGTTGGATATCATTCACCACGGTTACAGATTTTATTTCCATACAATGCCCCTTTCAAAGGCATGCCAGACGTTCCTCCTCAACAAAGAAAAGAGGCTCACAAGCAAGTTTTACAGTTACTTCACATAGGGGCCATCCAGCCAGTCCCTGTATCAGAAAGGGGCCTAGGATTTTATTCTCGCCTGTTCCTTGTACCAAAGAAGGGAAACACGTGGAGACCAATTTTGGATTTATCTCTCCTCAACACTTATCTGGACATTCCCAAGTTCAAGATGTTGACGTTACAACAGCTTTTACCTCTGCTGGGCAAAAATCACTGGATGGTAACTTTAGATCTCAAAGAAGCTTACCTTCATGTGCCTATAAGGCTAAGTTGCAGGAAATATCTGAGGTTTCGAACTGGAAATTCTCATTATCAGTTCTCTGCATTGCCCTTTGGCTTATCTACTGCCCAGAGTGTTCACAAAGGTTCTGGCTCCAGTGATAGCTTACTTCAGGCTTCAAGGAATTCAAATCTATCCTTACTTGGACTGCCTGATTCTGGCTCAAGAAAGGAAGTTCTTCTACAGCACCTGGAATATGTTATCGCAGTGCTAAGATGCCTAGGGTATTCTGTGAGCGAAATAAAGTCCAGTCTAGTACCCTCTCAAGACATGTGCTTTCTGGGTGTGAGACTGAATACAGCAGCCCAGATGGCCTTTTTAACCCCGGACAAACAAAAGAGTCTGTCACTTTACTTCCATCAACTATCTCATCAGTCCGTGCTGACTGCAAGGACAGTCCTTCAAGCATTAGGGTTCATGGCATCTTGTATTCTGGTGCTTCCCAATGCCAAACTGCATATGAGGAAGTTACAATGGTATCTCAAAATGTATGGACACAGCACTGCCAGGATTTGGACACTGTCATTCAAATAATACCTTGCCTTCAAAAAGAATTCTTGTGGTGGGCTCAGGAATGTCACCTAAACAAGGGACTCTCTGTGACCCGGCCAGAGGCAAGTCAGATCTTGACGACGGATGCCTCGGACATTGCTTGGGGAGCTCATCTAAATGGAAAGTGGATACAAGACAAGTGGCCTGCCAGACTACAGCATCTACATATCAACATGAAAGAGATGTTAGCAGTCCAGTTTGCATTAATGGCTTTCAAGGAGTTACTTCTTCCAGGGCAGGTGTTGATTCTAACAGACAACACAACTGTCATGTGGTACATCAACAAGCAAGGGAACACATTCTTATCCTCTATGCAGGCAAGCAATGATTTTATGGGAGACTGCGCTAAGCCTGCAACTAACTCTTCAGGCAAGGTTTCTGCCAGGAGCACAGAACTCCTTAGCAGATGTGTTAAGCAGACAAATCATGGATCCCCACAGTGGAAACTGGATCTTCATGTATTTCAGAAACTGACAGTGTCATGGGGAACTCCAGACATAGATCTGTTCGCTTCTCCACTAAACCACCAGCTGCCAAAGTATTGCACAAAGGGGTTTCATCACACGGCTTGGAAAGTGGATGCTCTGTCTTTCAGTTGGAAAAACCTTCATGTGTATGCCTTTCCACCTCTACCTCTTCTTCCAAAGGTACTGTTAAAGGTCAGACAAGACAGGCCAAGGATGATTTTGATAGCTCCAGATTGGCCTCGGCAACACTGGTACCCTACTGCGAGTCTGGTAAAGAAGCCTCCATGGCCTTTACCTCTGATTCCTCATCTGTTATCTCAGAAGGACGGTCATCTGCTCAATGTCAAGCTACACTCTCTTCATCTAACAGCTTGGCATATTCTGTGTTGAAACACAGCAGGTCTCAACTTCCTCAACAAGTTTTAAATGTGATTATGGAAGCTAGAAGACCTAGTACAAGGAAAGTGTATGCAGAAAAATGGAAGAGATTTTTATTTTGGAGTACAGCAAGGCATTTGGAGATTTCTGAACCTAATTTGAGTGTGGCTCTTCAATATCTTACTGAATTGTTGGACAAAGGTTTGTCCTTCTCTTCCATAAAGATTCATGCTGCAGCAATTTCAGCTCACTATGATTGTGACCCACCTTTGTTTCGCATCCTTTGTTCAAGCAGTTTCTTAGAGGGGCAAAGAATATAAGACCCCCGTAGAGCTCCTACTCCTGCTTGGGTTCTCAATTTTGTGTTGGAAAAACTTACTCTACAACCTTTTGAGCCTGCAGCTACTGCTGAATTGAAATACTAGTCATGGAAGACTGCTTTTCTGCTGGCTATTACTTCTGCAAGAAGGGTGTCTGAGTTGCAGGCCCTTATGGCAGTAGAGCCCTTTTGATTTTCCATAAGGATAGGGTATCATTACGTACTAATCCTTCTTTTATGCCTAAGGTGGTTTCTAGTGTGGCTTTAAACCAAACTATTCATTTGCCTACGTTTTTGCAGAACCTCAAAATAAAGGGAAAAGATTTTGCACACTTTAGATGTACACAGGCAATTGCGTTATTATTTAAGCAGGACTAAGGATTTTAGGCAGTCTCAGCAGTTGTTTGTTTCTTTTGCTTTGAGTTCTCAGGGCAAGCCTGTGTCAAAACAAACTATTTCTAGGTGGATTGGCTTTTGCATTGCATTTTGTTATTCCCATAATGGCAAGGAGATTCCAGCTGGGATTAGGCCTCATTCCACTAGGGCTACTGCCACTTCAACAGCATTTCTAAGGGGTGGCAACTAAGGATATTTTGGAAGCAGCTACTTGGAGTTCAGTGCATACTTTCTCTAAGCATTATCACCTTCCTATCTACTCTAAGTCTAGGGCTGGTTTTGCCACAGCTGTTTTGCAAGGCATGTTGTCAGCTCCTACTTCTTTATAATTTGCCAGCCTCCCTTACCTCTGCTTTGGGATTCTACCCAGTAGTCAGGACTGCAGCAATGGAAGTCGACGGACATAGTACAGTTTTGTACCTACCATAAATGTAGATGTTCGAGGATTCCATTGCTGCAGTCTCCCTCCTTCCCTCTGTATTTAGGGGTGGTTGTGTAGGTGAGTTTACATTCTTATATTTTTGTATATATTGTTGTATATATTGTACATGTTTTTGGTGCAGGTTTTTTGGGACTTGTCTTTTTAGGATCTTCTGACATCTGGGGCAAGAAAAGACTGAGGATATGGCGTCGGTCATGCGCATTAGTACCCTGTCGTACTGGCGTCAGTCTAATGCGCCCTGACCGACGTCAGCCTTATACTCTGGTATTCGGGCCGACTGGGACGCGGACTATACCCAATAGTCAGGACTGCAGCAATGGAATCCTCGAACATCTACATTTATGGTAGGTACAAAACTGTACTTTTCATATGATCCAATACCAGGAGTTTATGCTTGATCAGTTAACTAAGAAACTGTCCTCTGATGATTCTTTAGATAAGAAATATGTTCTAGAAATGGTGCATAACATTCAGCAGGTTAGTAACCATTCTTTAAAATGTGGCTATGATGCACTGGAGGCTTCCTTTAGATCAGCCATGACTGGCACAGTTATAAGAAGGCATGCATGGTTGAAAGAACTGGTCTTGCCGGATCATGTTAAAGCAAAACTATTAGATGCTCCTATGGATAAGGTCAGTTTATTTGGTTCTCCTGCTCAGCAGGTACTGAAGAAAATGGAAGAGAAGGCAAAATCTGTACAAACAGTGAAAGATTTCTTACAGGTTCAGCCTCCAAGGTTTAGCAGGAACTGGCCTTCCAAAAATTGGTCCTTTCCAGACTCCTCTAAAACACAGAGAGGCAGGAATAGGCGTTCAAGAGGCAGAAATCAATCCAGAGGAGGTGCCTACAGGGGACGCCAGTGGCAAGGTAACAACCAGCAAGGCACAGACACAACTACTACCACTGCAACAGGACAATCACAGTGACTTGGCTCTGGCACCGCCTACCAGGGAACAAATAGCAGCACCCTTAGGCGGAAAGTTAGCCTTATTTTCAAAAAACTGGCACTACATCACAAGAGACAAGTGGATTTTGCAAACTATAGACCAAGGCTACAGGTTTCATTTCCATACCTTACCAGGAAAAAGAGGAATGCCAAACCTACCACCAAATCAAAAGACAGAAGCTCTAAAACAAATAGCTCAATTAGCAAAGATGAGAGCTGTGGAAAGGGTACCATCTATGGAACAAGGAAAGGATTTTACTCCAGACTATTCCTGGTACCAAGAAAAGAGAAAAATTGGAGGCCTATTCTCGACCTGTCCGCTTTAAACACATTCATCATTGTTCCAAAATTCAAAATGCTGTCCCTACAGCAACTTCTTCCCATGCTGGGCAAGGAGTATTGGCTGGTGACTCTAGATCTCAAGGAGGCATACCTGCACGTCCCCATACGACCAAATTGCAGAAGATACCTCAGATTTCTTGCAGGATCAGAGCATTATCAATTCTCAGCATTGTCCTTTGGCTTATCTACTGCGCCCAGAGTGTTCACGAAATGCCTGGCATCAGTAATCGCTCACTGCAGGCTTCAGGGAATCCAAATATATCCATACCTGGACGACTGCCTGATACAAGCGGACAACAAAAACAAGCTAACAGAAGACTTACAAAGAGTCATTTGCTTACTGCAAGCCCTGGGATATACAGTCAATATAAAAAAATCAGGACTTATACCATCCCAAAGAATAACCTTCTTAGGTGCAGAATTGGACACAGTAAAACAGATGGCATTCCTAACTGCAGAAAAACAAGAACAACTTCCTCTCTACTTCTTGGCATTAACAAAGCAGAACAAACTAACAGCAAGGAAAGTACTGCAGGCCTTGGGCTTCATGGCATCCTGCATAATCCTGGTCCCTCATGCCAGACTGCATATGAGAAAAGCTACAGTGGTACCTGAAGAATTTATGGTCTCAACACAGGCACAGCCTAGAAACCGAAATACCACTAATCCCATGCCTAAAACAAGAGTTCCTATGGTGGACTCAGGCATGCCAGTCAAACCCAGGTTTGCCCTTCCACAGCATTCAACCAAGCCAAACCATCACAACGGACGCCTCAGACCTCGGTTGGGGGGCCCACATGCTGGACAAATGCATACAAGGCTTATGGACTCCAGATCAGCTGCACCTGCACATAAATCAAAAGGAAATGCTGGCAGTAAAACTAGCAATCCAGAATTTCAGACCATTCCTCCAAGAAGGGCAGTTGATGATAAGGACAGACAACACCACAGTCATGTGGTACATCAACAAACAGGGAGGCACTCATTCATACCCTCTATGCCGGATGGCACTGGACCTATGGAATATGGCACTGAGCTACAACATTCAGTTACAAGCAATTTTTGTACCGGGAAAAGAAAACATCCTAGCAGACATATTAAGCAGAACTACCTCGGATGCTCACGAATGGATGCTACACCCGGACATCTTCAAGGTCATCATAAGGAAATGGGGACTGCCACAAATAGACCTATTCGCATCCCCACTCAATCACCAGCTCAAGAAATTCTGCACAAGGACGTACCACCCACTTGCTTGGAAGGTGGACTCTCTATCCTTCAGTTGGAAAGGCCTGACAAGCATATGCATTCCCACCTCTTCCTTTGATGCACAAGGTGCTATTGAAAATCAAAGAGGAACGTCCAAGGATCATTCTGATAGCTCCAGACTGGCCAAGACAACATTGGTACCCATTACTGAGGAGCATGTCTCGGGGGGAAAATGTGGACACTACCCCTGATTCCTTTGCTGTTAACTCAGAGCGGCTACAACACCCTGCATCCAAACCTGAAAACTCTGTAGCTGACTGCCTGGAACATTACATAAGAGCAACTAACCCAGATTTATCCCAAAGGGTTAAAGACATTATCCTTGAGGCCCGCAGACCCTCAACAAGAAGGAACTATGCAGGAAAATGGAAAAGGTTTCTCATTTGGAGTACTGAAAGGGGAAAAGATGCGTCAAAGGTAGACATTGCCAACATCCTGGAGTATTTGGCAGAGCTTTTCCATACAGGCCTGTCCTATTCCTCCATCAAGATACATGCATCAGCTATTTCTGCAGAATACAGCTTTGATCCCCCTGTCTTCTCGCATCCTCTACTCAGGCAGTTTCTGAGAGGAATTAAAAATGTAAAACCTCCTAGGAAACCACCATTACCAGCATGGGACTTGAACTTTGTGCTAGAAAAATTGACACTCCCCCCTTTCGAACCAGCAGCAACAGCAGATCTTCAACACCTATCCTGGAAAACTGCTTTTCTGCTGGCAATTACCTCAGCAAGAAGGGTTTCTGAGCTACAGGCTTTAATGGCAGTACAACCCTTCCTAATCTTCCATCAAGATAGAGTGTCCATGAGAACAAATCCTACATTTATTGATAAATTAATAGGAACAAGGAAATCCAGCAAACCTCGTGCACAGGAAAAACAGTTTATTGCAACCTGGTTTAGCGCTTTCAACTAGAAATACTAGTCTTCATCAGAACCCCTTCTGATGAAGACTAGTATTTCTAGTTGAAAGCGCTAAACCAGGTTGCAATAAACTGTTTTTCCTGTGCACGAGGTTTGCTGGATTTCCTTGTTCCTATTAATTTATCAGTTGCTGTTCGTGTGTTCAAAATCCTACATTTATGCCTAAGGTGGTATCCAGAGTGTCTTTAAACCAGGCTATCCACCTACCTACCTTCTTCCCCAATCCACAGAACAGGGGGGGGGGGGGAGACTGCTGCATACTTTGCATGTACATAGACAGTTGCGCTACTACCTGGACAGAACCAAGGGCAATAGAAAAACTGACCAGCTTCTGGTAGCATATGCAACAGGAAGGGAAGGAAAAGCAATTTCAAAACAGACAATCTCCAAGTGGATAGGAAATTGCATCAGATTCTGTTACTCCTACCATGGAAAGCAAACTCCACAGAACATAAGGCCTCATTCTACAAGGGCTACAGCCACTACCACAGCTTTCTTACGAGGAGTGGCTACCAAGGACATTATAGAGGCTGCTACTTGGACCTCCGTGCATACATTTGCCAAGCATTATAACTTACCTTTATACTCTAGATCCCGAGCAGGGTTTGCCACTGCTGTTTTGCAAGGGATCCTAACTACACCATAATTTCTTCTTCCTCCTCCCCTAGTTTGGCTATGGTATTCTACCCATTTGTAAGGACTGCAGATGCATCCTTGAAGGACATAGTACAGTTTTGTACCTACCATAAATGTAGATGTCCGAACAGGAATGCATCTGCAGTCAGGATTACCCACCCTCCTTCCCCTCTGTGGTATTCCTAGGGTATTTGCCCATCTAATAGCTAGCTGGGGGGGATCTCTTATGGTGTATTTGTTTGTATATATGTACATACATGCTTATTTTGTGTGTTTGCCATCTACTATTTGGAAACATTGGCATTTATCCAAATTTTAGCTATCCAAGAGGGCAACTGGCATCTGGGGCAAGAAACACTGAGGAAAATGGCGTCGGCTGATGCCTTTATACCCAAAGAACTGCAGCTATGACGTCGGGTGAAGTGCGACACCAGCCGAGGCCAGACCCAGACTTTGGAATCCGGCCGACCGAAGGGCTGCCTGACGACAGGACAACCCATTTGTAAGGACTGCAGATGCATTCCTGTTCGGACATCTACATTTATGGTAGGTACAAAACTGTACTTTATCAATGCCAAGTCATGTTATGCTGCTCTGTCTAGTAGGTCCTGCAACTGCTGCCCGATTGCAATCTCCTCATTATTAAAATCCTGTCATTTAGCATAGGTTGAAATTATTACTACTACCCTGTTCTTACACAGGAGTCTGATTGCCACAATTCTTGTTGCTTATTCTGATGACATCCCTTATGTCTTCTGAATCCTTTCCCTCATGACAATTCCCACACTATTTCTCTGCTATCCAGCCCCCCCTCTACAGAGTACTACACTGTGGCTCCCAAGTCAGTTGGCTTTGCTATACTACCCTTCCATCTTGTCTCCTGGATACACAGAATCTCCTGCCTTCTTACCATCATGTCTTCCACTTTCAAGCTGTGTCCTGTTTGTGAACCTATGTTAAGTGTAGCAGTCTTCACATTTGGCAAGTTGCTGGGTTTTACGCCCAACTTTTGCTCAACAGAGCTATCTCCGCTAAGCCAAAGCAGGTACTGGTTGGCTTATCGCTTAGTAACCCAGGGCTCCTGGGCTCTGCATGCAGACACACAGACAATAGGGGCACATAGACCTCCCACTATTAGCATGGGTCCCTGACATGCATTACAGCTGGTTGGGTCCTTAAAACCTCTTGTCACCAGGGAATACCAATGCTGATTTTTGGTGACATTAGTCAGTGACCAAATTGCCTAGAACCAGCTTTTACACCTTGAGTGGCTAGCCCTGACACGGTGTTCAGTCTTTTCTTACTACCTAGAGGTTATTGTACACCACAGCTGAGGCCTAAAGTAGTTGAGCTGTAAAACTTTTCCCCAAGTAGGCACTAGTTAGATTCTGCGCTGCTCCCATCATATCCATTTTTTGTGAGTTTGAGGTGGAAGCACCCAGCATGTTTTTTGGCAGGTAGGAAGAAACCCACAAAAAGAGGCTGGCATTGGCTAGTGGTCATTATAACATCTTGTGCATGGGAAGAAAAGACCTCAACTGTTATGCCAACTGATGATGATGCTTAGTGAGAGACAGGTGAAATGGTTGCAGGGGATACTGCTACTTGTACGGGGAGAGAGGTATATTCAAGATGACTGGAGATAAGCATGCTGGTGCTAGTGTACAATAATAAAGGAGAGATTAACAACTGTGGGGACTACAGAGGTTATCAGAGTTCCAACACACCACATGAAAGTGCTGGAAAGGGTAATTGATTAACAAATACACAGAGTGGTCAGCTTCACATCAGGATGCAGTACTACTGACCCGATGTTTGCAATGAAGCAGATAGTTAAGAAGAAGTTAGACATGAGGAGAGTGCGACTTGGTCATTCTAGACTTGGAAAAGTGTATGACAAGGTCCCAAGAAATCTGATTTAGAAATAATATGCAATGGTCCTAAGTCCTGGGAACATTAGTAGAATTAGTGAAGGCTGTGTGCAAGGACTCAATGACAAGTACGAACAGAATTCAGATTCATGGAGGGGTTCCTGTTGGTAATGAGTATACATCAGGGCTCAGCTGTGAGCCCGTTGCTATTCATACTATTGATGGACTACATTAGCAGGCAGTTCAGAGGGGACCGCTCAGCAAAGCTGCTTTATGTTGATGTGGCTTTACAAGCAGAGTCTGTATAAGAGCTTGAGTAAATGATAGGGGAATGGAATAAAAAAACAAAACTGAAAGCACCAGGATGAAACTAATTACAGATGACACAGTTGTCATGGTAGCAAATGGGTAAAATAAGAAGCTGAAAATCAAAATGGAAGGGGAATAGTTGAACAGGTTAATAGCTTCAGTATCTGGAAGGGGAGTGGTTTAGGTGAAGGTAAGTTTGAATGAAGAGCTCAAAGCTCGAATCAGAGGGGATGCAGTCATCTAACACAGTATCGGGTAGTTTATGACACAAGAATGCCAAGAAGCTGGAAGGTAAGGTGTATAAAATAGGGGTGCAACCAGCTTTGCTTTATTTTAGAAGAAACTGGGCAGTGTATACAGAGCATTTGATGAAGTTAGAGGTGAAGGAGAAGTGCTTGGGATGGGTGGTAGAATGCACAGTGTGGGACAGATGAAGAAATGAGGACATTACAGCAGAAGCCAAAGTAGCTCCAATTGAGTAGATGGTCAAAGATAAGATTATGGTAGTTTGGGTATGTGTAGGAAAGCAAGAGACAATATGATGAAGATCTGAGACAGATAAGAATGTAGGAGGACCTGACGGTGTCAAGCAAAGATATAGATTGATCATGTGAGAGAAAACTTGAAACAGTCCAGTATGATTGTTGAAGGAAGCAGGACAGTGGCAGTGAACTGAGAGAAATGTATTTGACATGATAATCTGACCCCATGTAGAGAAATGGGAAAAAAGGGGGGTTGATGAAGACGACGGCTTATATTTTAACTGGGGTAGAACACTGAATCAGAGGACTGTGTTCAATCAGGGGAAAGAATCGAACAAAAGTAGGCACAGTAAGTTGCAAGTTTTATGTACAAATGTTTAATAGAAGGCAAACATGTATATAAAACATAACTTAAAGTTGTGAGGTATTTTACAAGTGCTGCTGATGTTGTACCATTAACTTTTCTGAGAGAGATGCAACAAGTCCCTTATCTAAATCTTGGAGAGCAACTACTTTTTCATGATGTACCAGAGTTAGAACAGGTATGAAAGAAATCTGTTTTCAGAGATTATCAGTATTTGATTTGTTCTGATTACTACTGTAAAGGAGGTACTTAAACTGGAGTATTACACTAATTGCATTGTCAAAAATGTTTTTTTTTGTTACAAATGAAATTTCAGAGACTCATGTCAGAATATGGTCCATAATTCAGTAGTTAAAAATAATCCAAGTTACCTGCAAAGCAGTAGACTGGCAGAAAAAATATACAAATAGTCAAAAACTTGATTAGGACATGCTGAAAAATCAGCTAGTTGTCCAATGATATTTTCGGCGGATGTGACCTATTTTTGTCATGATTAAACATAGATCTAAACCACACTGTTATGGATGAGCTGAGAACAGACTCAATGACTGCTGTATAGAATTTAATCAACAGTTCCTGTGGGAGGTTGAACTTCCTCAGCTGTCACAGAAAGTGCATTCGCTGTTGTGCCTTTTTTATGATGAACCCTACATTGGTCTCCCACTTAAAGTCCCGGGAGTTTATAGATCCCAAAAACTTGAACAATTCCACAACTGAGACAGCAGTATTAAATATAAAGAGGGCCCTGCTTAATTTCAAAAAGCAGCATGCCGTCTTAGATATGCCAGTTCATGGTAGACTTTTGAAAAGTCTTTGCACAGTATTGCTGCTGTGTATCTGTAGTTGTGTTTAATATGTTGACCTGTTTATCACATACAAAGAGAAGTGAAAGAAATGGTGTCTTACAGCTCTAACAAGTCTGAAGCTGTAAAGGAGATGCATATTATATGCTGTGCTTCAGAAAGATTCAGTGGTATCTCAGTATTCTTTGGAGGGAGCCACCATTGCCAGCCACAGAATGTGTACAGTCTCATTTGTCATGAAGGAACTTTGGCAGCCTTGGCTATCTGATATAAAGGAATGAAGTTCTGCCATGTCTCGGGCAACAAACTTCAACTTGCAGCTCAGGCACTGAAAATGATGAGGGAAGGTGGGAGTGAGCAAATTCTTGGGGAGAGCAAGCCAGTGAGGCATACTGTACAATTAACGTCAACATGAATGTTGAGGGATTGCTGATTACAGCTATTTGCTCAAGGTGGCTTGCAGTCTGTTTAGGCAAGAAAAGCATTCCTGTGTGTATGTGAGTGGACATATGCAAGGGACCTCATAGATAGCACTATAAGTGGTGGTCATCAGCTACCATAAGGAAGGAGTAGTCTCCTTACACAAATGGAGGCCTTTTAGCTCCCATTTCTCACCTCGTAAAGGGGGACAAATGGATTGATCAGTTCTCTTCCAGTATGGGGAGCAGCTATGACATGTGGCTTTTACCTGGCTGGGGAATGAATGGGTTTGCTGTCTCCCTGGAAAGGCTGTGAATGGTCATTAGGGACAGGCAGGGGTAAGGAGTTAGGGGAAACATTTTGCTGGTGGTCAACTCAAGTTTCCATTGTAGAGTGTTGCACTATGGAGTGTTTCTGTATAACAGCACTTTGTTCTACTGTTGAGTTTTTGGCTGTTCATTCCTACCAAGTGCAACCATTTTTTCTTTGTGGATTTTATCAAAATACTTTGCTTTGTTCTCCAGGACACTCAGCAGTATAATGTATGCCTCTGGTCATTTGTTGTTTTACTTTTCATCTAGTCTAACACCAGAGTGGCACATGGAAGAGAACTGTCTTTTTGTAGGGGTAGAAAGGCAGGCGGTGTTCCCAGAAAGACTGAATATATTTCCTTATTCATGATTTTTTTGTTCAGGCTGTCATAGGTTCATAGGTGTGTATTAGGCTAATGGCCCTGGAGCCTTTACAAGCCTAGTCCATAGGATTACCATGGCATCATGCCACCCTCATTAGTTCCCAGTGCCTCTGTTGTTAGAGCCACTGAAGTGATTCCCGGGTTGAGTTTTCTATTTCACTCGTCAAGATTTCTCTTGAAGAGGGCCAGTGAGGGTGCTCTGTTTGACATATATGGGAAGTCTGTTCCATAGCATGGCCAGTCTCTGGGTTATGAACCTGTCCCTTCAGCATGTTCTGTTGATTGTAGTAATGAGGTTGAGGTCTCTGGAGCATGTGGTGTGGAGGGATTGGGATTTCTTTAGATGTAGCATTTCTAACAGAGTTGGGTCAAACATGGCTTTGTAAGTCAAGCAGAGATTGCCTCTAATTAGATGATATGACAGAGAATAGTTGGAGTTTTTTGAGTCTGTCCATATAGGACAAAGGTTTAAGGCCTGGGATCATCTTTGTGTACTTTTGCAGCCTCTCCAGTTGTTGCAGGCATCTAGTGAGGTACATGCCAAATGGGCCATTGTACTCGATAATTGGCCTGATGAGAGAATAGTAGGAGGAGACAGTGACCTCTTCCTTCCTGGATGCAAAATCTTTAGCAATGAGATGTGCCACATAGAAGGACTTTCTGACCACAGTGGCAATGTAATGCCTTATGTGTGTTCAATGGACTACCATAGATGTGGTAATTCATGGGAACTGAGTTTTTGGCATTGAGCTTAAGGCCATGGTTCTGAAACCAGTCGTTGGTCTCAGTGAGGCCTTTCTGCAGGATGTCAACATCACTTGGCGAGTTAATAGCTCCCAACTTGCAATAGTCTGCAAACTTTTGTCAGCCTGAGTCCCTTCTTGTTGGCCTGGAATTCAGAGAAGTAGATACCAAACAGGGGCAGGACCGAACCCTGTGGGACTCCACTCATGATTGGTCAGCAATCTGACTTGGCTACTTTCACAGTGTGGGTTCTGTGTGTGAGCCAGTTTGCAACCCGCCTAGTCATATAGGGGTTGATGCCTAGCTTAGTGAGTTTTTCTATGATTCCTGAGTGGGGATTGGTATCAAAGGCCTTGACCAGATCAAGGTAGGCTGCATGAACTACATTGCCTTCATCCCCAGCTCTGGTGACCAACTCCAAAAAGTCTACCAGGTTGAGCAGGCATGATCTACCCTTCACAAAACCAAACTGTGTGGGATCCAGAGTTTGGCGATTCCATATGGCCTTGTTTATTATGTCCATGATGATGCATTCCACAGCTTTGCATGTCAGACTCGTCAGGCTAATGGGGCAATCGTTTCTAGGGTCTGTAGTCGCTCCTTCTTTGTGGAGAGGGATGACTGTAGCAGTGCGCCATTAGGTAGGGACAAAGCCTGAGGTGAGGCTGTGATTGAACAGGGCACGCAAGTGTGGTGCCAGTTCACTCTATAGTTCATGTAGAACACAGCCAGGGATATTGTCAGATCCCATAGAAGCTGTATTTGTGGCCTTGGGCAGTGCTGTTTTAACCTTTGCAGCAGTAATACTGGGCGCCTGGCAATCTACTGGTATTGTGATTGGTCCTTTGGGGGGCGGGGGGGGGATAAAATTGGCACTGAATCTGTCGGCCAGTATGTTAGCAATATCTGTTGGCTCAGTATAGGAGGTACCATTGTGCAGTAGCTCAGAGCAAATCTGGGTATTGCTGTGGAGATTCTTTACATAACTGTAGAAGGCCTTGTGGTTGCCTTTACTATCTGCTGCAAATCTGCTTTCATAGCTAACTTTAGAGGATTTCATGAGGGATCTCAACTTTTTGTTGAGGCTGATAAGGGAGTTTTTCCAGTCTTGGGACTTTACCTTGTTCTGCATTAGTTTCTTCATTCTGTTATAGAGTTTGTTTATGGCAGGGGACCACCAGATTGGCTTCCTTTTTTTGGAGGAGAGCGTCTTGGGTCCTATAGGGTATGGCGAGATCCATGCATTTGTTTGTGTGTTCGTACAGTGCATTGGTGTATGATTCGGCGGTCATGCAACTATTCTCCATTTGCATGGGTGCCGTGAAATTAGCCACCTCTGTTTTTAGGAGCCCAAAGTTAACTTTGGAGAACTTTTTCATGGTGGTTACCTTTGCGGGGGGTGTGTGGAGAGATGTGGATTTCCAAGGTGATTAGTTTGTGGTCGGATTTAACTAGGGAGGAGTTGACTATTGGTGTAGGGCAACGGTCGCCCATGTTAGTAATGACCAGGTCAAGGATGTTGCTGCCTCTAGTGGGGGGTATGAATGAGCTGGTCCAGGACATTGGAATTAATGAATTCCAGGAAACGGGCAAGTGTATTGGTACATGAGTAGTTTTCCCATTTAATGGAGGGGTAGTTGAAGTCACCAGTATTTGAGTGTTAGGTTGGACCCTAATATTCTCCAGGGTGCTTAGGAACGTGGAGTGTGAGTCTTGGGAAGTGGTTGGGGACCTATAGCAGGTTATGACAGGAATCGCTGTCTTACCCAATGTTCGCTGCACCTGAAAGTATCTCTGATGTGTTATGTTGGGCTACCAGTCTGGAGGTGTGCGCATCCTTTACGAATATGGAAACGCCACCGCCTTTGGAGCTTTGGTCCAAGTTCAGGGGGCGAAAGGTGTGGAATGGGTTATAGCCTGGTAGTGCAGGTGTGCTTTCTGTTGCTTTGAGCCCAGGTCTCTGTTACAGCATAAATGTCGATGTTCTCCATTTAAGGAGTGCTTTGAGCGAGTACATTTTGAGATTTAGACTTCTAGTATTGAGCAGCTTGGCCCTCAGATTGCATTTGTTTGTAGCTGTTATGGTGGTAATTTGGTCTTTGGAACACAGCCTAAACAAAGGCACTATAGGGGTGTCAAGAATCTTGGCCAGTGTCTGGAAGCCCAGGGGTGACAGATATAGGCCATCTCTGGCAAAGCATCGAGGTCTGAAAGTCATGTCATCCCAGGCAGACAGATGCTGGATCTCCTTGGAATGACACCAGAAACTTAGCCAGTTGTTGAAATCAGTCATTTTCTGCTTGTACTGTGGTATCATTCTGGGTAATGGTAGGATGCTGCTCAGGGCTAGGGTGATACCTGTCTGGGCTACGTAATCCAAGAGCTTCTCCATGTCTCTCTTCATGTAGTCGAGGGAGATGCATCTCGGGTCATTCACACCCACATGTACAATGTCATATTTGTATCTGTTGTTGAGGGACCTGAGTGAGTGCGTTATGTGGCAGATCCTGGCACCTGACAAGCAGCTGACTGTTACTTTCTCCTTTTTCAAGTGAGTGGGACATCAGTGTGCCTGACTATCGAGTCATCTATGACTAGTGTGTTGGGCATACTGTTTTGCCTTTGGGGCTTTGGTTGAGTGGCACACTGTTTAAGAGAGTTATGTGTCTCGTGATTAGTGTTGTGTTGTTGATATTTAAGTCAAAAGTTAGTTAAAAAAATCGAAGATGCACCTCTATACATTTACAACTTTGACTTCTGGGGTCTTAGCAGACCCCAATCGTAATTCAGTTATTTCCCCGGACTTAAGTTGCAGTGGAGTCGAGGCCAGTTAGAGTGCTAAAAGCATATTGGGGGTGGGTGGGTAAAAAGTAATATGAAGTATGAAAAAGCAAGAAAGAAGTAATTTGTCTGGTTGGTATGGGAACAGGATGAGGGGAAAACAGAGGAGGGCACACGTGAAGTGCAGGATGGACTAGTGGGTAACAGGTACTCATGGATTGTTGATTATGGCTAGACATCTTAGATGACTATAGTCAATAAAGTGGCTTAAATGAATGGGTTTGTACTGAAGCAGTCTGTGGAGGTAAGTGAATGACCACATCTGTTTGATCATTGGTAATGGTCACTGACCTGTTATAATGGTATTTGGCTCCACCCATTTATTTGCTTCCTTAATGTGTAGTTCTTTTTTTTTTTTTTTTTTTTTTTTTGATTGAATCCTCAGGAAAGATGTCTGTCTTGCCAGGTTCTACCCTAACCCTTAGTTAATAGGGAGTGATGCTGCATAATATGGATGTCCACAGGCAACTGAAATGTTACACATACAGAACCTTAAGGTATCAAACTGTCGACCATCTGTTTTTTTGTTCTCCATCATATGAAGTACACAGGTGCAGTAGCCACTAATGTAGCTGCCTTCAGTGATTTTTCACTTACATGAGGGCTGACACCTGGACAAATATCTACACTTTCTCAAGACTCTACAAGCCAGACCCTATAGTTTAGAACCAGAGCAGGTGTTATAGCATCTGTTCTGAAATTTAGATAGTTGCAGCAAAACTTACTTTATAATTCCTTAGGATCCTTCAGCTGGATCAAGGTACTTAATGAGGTTCTGTTATTGTATTAATATTGGAAGCTGGATTGCCGTTTGCTTTCATAATCCAAATTTGTGATATATAAGCTAAGAAGCACTGTAGTAATGTTATTAAAAGTTAGGATTTGCTTGATAATATCTGTCCATTGTAGTGATGCGGTTTGTGTTATTTTTTAAGGATCTTGCTGCATTAGCTAAAGAACTTCGAGCTGTCGAAGATGTTAGACCTACTCCAAAAGCTACAGACTATTCCTCTTCAAGTGAAGAGTCTGGTACTACAGATGAGGAAGATGATGACTTAGAGCAAGAAGTTGCAGATGAGTCTACATCTGGACCTGAAGATTCTAGAGTAGTGTGAGTAACTTGTTTCATGTCTGCTTAATGAACTGTATAGAAGAGCCTGTTTAAAATGAGAGATGCATCGTGCTTTCCATTTCTGCTGTGTGATTGTTGAGTATGTTGACATGTTATACATTTTGTTTGCAAGCATATGCGCCATTTCAGCAGCTACAGTAGTCATCTTGGGATTAGTGCTTCTGTTTTGCTGCAATTGATAGGAGCATAGGTACATTATTTCCTGGGGACTGCTGATAACTGGAAAGCCAAATAACTGCTTCATAGGTGCCAGCTTGGAATTTGTGATTATACTTTGCTCCTGGTGAGAGAGAGAGAGAGCAGAGCGCATAGATTCCTGACTGTTTCTGGTTAGGAAGTGAGTGTCTGTGCTTGACCTTCCTGATTGGTCTGGTTGCTATTCAAGGCATCTACTAGGAAAAGGCTGCAAGTTTACAGATGTTTACATCATCTGCGACAAGACTGTGGATCACCAAACAAGCTGTGGACTGTTTCTCATCTTCGGATTGGTGCTGCTGTTTTGCTTCTGGTGAGAGAAGTAGCAAAAGAGCATTGTATCCCAGCATAATGAAGCAGTGGTGACACCAACACTAGTAGTAGTCAGGCAGTAGCATTCGGGTGACTCCCCTCTTTTCATCATTCTTGACATGCTTCTACTTTCTTTTTAATAACTACTGCTTGATTTGCTCTAACTGCCTATGTACTTCATCCATAAGTCATGATCAGGCTCTACTTACTAGTTTCTCCTCAAGTGTTTGTCAGTGCCCTGTATATCCAGAGACATCCTGAGTTGACGCACACAGTGGGTCTATATCACTTTGTCGAATAGTCTATTCAGCAAATGACTATTCCTTGAACCCACTTAAGCAAAAACATATTTTAGCGAATAATTGTTTCAGCAAATTTTTTTTGCAGGGAAAAAAATAGTGGTCCAACTACCTACCGTAACAAAGGCTACACAGTTTAAAACTCTGCAACGTGGGGGGCTTTGCCCCCCCCTAAATAAATTTACCAACTTCGGGATCGCACCACAGTGGGAAAGGGGCAAATTCCCAATGATGGCCAACTACTTCCTGGACCAAATTATCAGTATACCAGCCAGGGGGTGCAGCCATACTGGATATGGTCCTCACTAATATGGGAGACTGCTGCACACTTCCTAATGGTCTTGTGAAGTTAAAATAAAACCTGGAACCCCAGCACACCCTGGAATATTCAAGAATGTCTGTTACTTCTTACTGTTAAGTGATAACCCGGCAAAATTTCAAGTCTCCATAAATCCTGAGAACACTAATGCCTATGCAGAACTTTTCACAGAAACCCTATACAAGCATGTTAATAGCTGCAGATGTACCCAGCAGGAATTAGTACAGAACTAAGTCAAAAAACAAGCCACCCTGGATGAATCTTAACATCAATAGGCTGTATAACAGAAGGAAGAAAATCATAGCAAAATTTAAGAGGTGCAGCACCCAACAGGATAAAAGCAAGTCTCATCAAACTAAGCAAACAACTCTGAGGATAAATAAAGTCTACCAAAGCAAAATTTGAGGGAAAGTTAGCCTCCCAGGCCAAGGACAACCACAAGGCATTCTTTAGCTATGCCCAAAACCACAAAGCCAATGCACAGTTGTTTGTGGAGCTCATTATTACTGGAACCACCTATACTGAGCTGGAAGATAATAGCACTAATGGTACAAATGGAGAAATGCTAAATCAGCAAGCAAAGAAGAGTAGTAGTGCTTGAGTTGAATTCATCCTCAAGTCTTGGTGAGTACCTTCATGAAGTGAACCCTGTTTTTCACAAAATCTCACCAAGACAACACTGATATGTATTTTTTATAGCATATGTCATGGACAATATTAGATTAAAAAATAAAAAAAGATAGCTGGGTGCACAAGACTCATGTTAAAAAAGTGCCCAGTCCTGGTAGGCGCACTTGTGCCGGGACTGAAAAAAATAGTGTAGAATCCTCAAGACACAGAAACATTCATACAATGGGGCTAGGCCAGGCTAAGGGGGAGGATGGTCCCCTTGTTGCAGAAAGAATAGAAAGAAGTAGTAAATCACAAAAACTAATGGGCCAAAAAAGAGCCATAAAGTTGATAAAGTAGACTATTGAGGATAAGAAAGATTTTGTGTATTGTTACTGTTGTGCAAGAACCCCAGAATTTCCAGACAGAAGATGTACAAAAAGAATGACCGAGAAATTAGAGGAAAGAAAAATATTTGCCCAAGAAAACCTGACAAAAGCTTCAAATCAAAAATTGTGTTCATTAATACAGAGGATTTATGAACAACATTATATAGACCAAGAAGCCATGGGTAGTATGGAAAAAGAAGTGACTGAGGAAGTCGGAAAATATAAAAAACAAAGTCTAGAAATTTTTGAAAAGTATAAAAAAATATGGGCATGGGAAAGAGAGAGAGACCTGATATGATCCAATATTTATGCAAGACAGAAAGCCAGATTAATCAATACAAAAAAGCAATCTCAGTGATATTTGAAATGAAATACAGTCAAAGGCATCCAGATATGGAAAATTTCACAATACAAAAAAGTAACATCACAAAAAGGGAACGTGGAACAGAAGATAAGTAAAGTAGAAGTTAAAAAAATAGAAGCTGAAGTTATGAAATACCTGTGAAATGAAGGATTTAGACTAGAAAATCTAACACAAGTTATGTCACAGCATGATGGAATGAGCCCCTAGAGTAAGGTGAAACCGGAGGAGCAGGAGACATCTGAAGAAGAAATAAGGACATGGGAAAGAAAGAGATTTAAAATGGTGCAATATTTATGTAAATGAGAATGCAAAACTTATCAATACAAAAAGTGCAGCACCAAAGATATCTGCAGAGAAATACAGGCAAAGGCGTTCAGATATGGAAAATTTTACAGTTTAAAAAATAAGAAAACAAAAAGGAAAATTAGAAAAGAGGATAAGTAATGCAGAAGTTACAGAAATAGAAGCAGGTAATGGATTACCTGCGAAAGATTTAGTGTAGAAAATTTAACTCTGATAACCTCACAGCAGAATAGAGCAATGGATCCAGTGAAAAACCTCCACAGCAACTCGTAAAATCCAAAAAGCTTTATTGTACCACACACCGGTTGAGCGCTTTCTTCCCTACTGAAGGGACTTCATCAGAACAGTTTCAGTTTTACAACCCAGCCCTTTTATGTAAAGAAGCACCCAATTAACCAATTAATTATGCTAATTATCCTTTACAGCATGGAAGGATCCACAGCTCACAAGGACATTATGGAGCTGCTGCAACAAATTAATCAGCAGCTAGCAATGCAAACTACCCACATATAATCATTGATTGACAAGAGTGGTGCCTCTAGTATTTTTGGCAGCTTGGGTTTGCTTCTAACACAAGCTACTAGGGGCACGCAGGCTACCCAGCCCAGAGAAATGGACAATTCTGGTGGTTTAAGAGTGGATGATTCCAGCGGAGCAGCAGTGGTTCTTGCAGAGTGGAAAACTAATGGGTTTAATTTTCGTGAGGGTTCAATCCCTAATATTGTTGGACAACAAAAACATTTGTCTATGGTAGATTGGCTTGGTTTACTTGAAAAATACCTGATTTCTTTCAAGAGATTGCAGATGGAGAATTCATATCTTGAAAGAAATATTGAGCTACAATAGGTTCCACATGGACTGAGAATGTGGAAATGTCCTAATGGGTCTGAAAGCAATTCAGACATGCATAAAAAACTGCATGAATTTTTTGATAAGGTTGGAATTAAACTGATGGAAATTATGGTAAAACATAACACACGAGCCCTAGACAGTTTAACAAAAACCTTGGATGAAAATAATGATTTCATTCAAAAGGATTTATTATTTGACAGGTTTTTAACTAACTATAACAATATATTTAATAAAGTGGACATTTTTCGTTCGGAAACATATCTCAGAAAATGCAATAAACTAAAAAGAGATCTCAATGAGTATGTAAAAGGGCGGGTGTATCCATATTTTCCTGGAAACCATGGTAACAGTAATGCTAGACCCAGTCAGATGGATCGGAGAGAGCAGGAAGTGATGTAATTGCTGACAGTACATCATGATCAGGAAGTAAGGCTGCATTCACCAAATGAATGTGAATTACGGCGGTCTGAACACCTAAGAGGAAGGGAACAGCAACAAAATCATGTTTTTAGAGATGGACAGAGGGAATTAGAGATGGACAGAGGGAATACAATCACCAAGGGGCGAGAACGAAGAACCAAAGGGGTCGGAACTTCTACAAATGGAATTAAACCAACCCGTTGAACTCTGACTGCTCAGAAGCAAGTCCTTTCAAAAACTTTGATGTCAACCAGCAGGAGGGTAGTGTACTGCTGTCCGAAATGACTATTGAGACTCTTGAAACTGATGGGGAAGGGTTTTATGGAATAAAAGATTGTAATGTGTTGTTTGATGTGGAAAATGACCAAAATGGAGAATGTAATGCATTACATGGCAGTATTAATAGTAATATGCAATTTTTTGATGGTGAACAGTGAAATTTTACTGTAGAAATAATGTGTGTTGCCTCTGGTGAGTGGCAACATGAATCTTTGGTCCCAGAAAATAATAGTAGTGAATTAACTGTTGATTTTAGTATGTCAAATGACAATATGATGCCTGAATGTTTAGATATGGCTTCCGTTTTAACTGAACAGCATGTGGATGAAGCTATTATAGGTTGTATTAATGAACAGGAAGACATTGATGGTGTAATAGCTTTGCTAAATAAAAAATGTTTAGTACCAGATATTACAAATAATAGTGGTGATTTTAAGATTTATAATTATTCCAGTAGACCTTTAACCTTTGAGTATGCAAATTTGTTATCCAAAGGTTTAACCTTTGTTCCGAGTAGGAGAGGTAATGTGGCACAAGTGCTTATTGACCTCAAATTAGTTGTATGAAAATTTAAATTGCAAAATGTGGTTTACTAATACACAAATCCAGGAAGAAGTTAGTAATTTAAGGAAGCCAAGTACATTCAATCCACCAACAAATAACTTTATAAGTATATATGAAAAGGTTTGTGAAAATGAAATAAGACAGCTAATGAAAGAAACGAATGTATTTGACTATAATTTAACTAAAGAAGAACAGCATTTATTGATGGAAATAGTTAGACCCCATCATCCATGTCATGAAGCCGGATAAAGGAAGTGGCTTGGTGATTATGGATTCTGGGGATTATTCTAATGCTATGAATGCTTTATTAATGGAAGAAGTATATGAGGAAAGTTCAATTAATGAAATCAGTCTTGTTTATAGAACTGTTGATTTGAGGTTGGAGGACATGGTGCTGGAAGGGCAGCAAGATGAAAAACAGTATGATTATGTACGAAATGACCACCCTATGGTGTCTAATATATTTGGTATCCCCAAAATTCACAAGGGATTGATTAACCCAAAGTTTAGACCCATAGTAGATGGAAAGTGGGGAAAGACCTGCTTTATTAGTAAATGTTTGGAGACACAGTTACGCAAAGTGCTGGAATGTTTTGATTATATTTGTAGGGATTCTTGGCATTTTTTAGAAAAGTTAAACAGCATCTGTATATATGAAGACAAAATACTGGATGTTCTAGTCCCGGTTCCAGTCGGGCCCGAACCTTAGATGGCGAGGTAATGCGTGGCAATCAGCTCGCATGACGTCATATCGCTTCCTCGGGTCATTTGCCGCATGGGTTTCATTTCTCAGTCTTTTCATGGTCAGAGCAAGTGCGCGAGGTCGATGAGATTTTTTTTTTACGTTTTCAGACGAGCTGCGGGTGGCTTTTTAAGCCGTGACCCACGAGTGGATTTTCTTGCCGGCATTTAAGTTTTTCTTGCCTCAAAATATAAATTTGCGTATTCATATTGGGAATGGTTGAAAAAGTAGGGATTAGTATACTTTGTGGATATGATACCGTTTCTTTTAGCATACCTCCTGTTACCCTCGTCTACGACCTTGGATTTAACCGTTGTTTTGAGAGATTTAAGGAGACCTTTATTAAAGCGCACTATTGTTAGTTTAATTGTTTTTGCTATAATTGAGCTTGGGCGGAGCGTTAATCGCTTCTTTGCCTGCCGGACAAAACAGCGCTTCTATGGGGATGCAAAGGCTAAGGGAGGAACCGCAGTCCTTTAGAACAAACAGGAGGGGGAGCCTTTTGTCAGCCAGAGGGCTCAGGGGCCAGAGGGAATCTCAGGGGATTACAGGAGAGTTACAGGCACAGAGTAGGCCAGGCTGAGGACTTCTCTCAGGGCTGTTCTTCCCTCCTCTTCCCAAGGTAGTTAGGCCTCCCTTCTGTTTCCTCAGCTTCTCTTTTCTAGGCCTTCAAGTTCGAAAGGGCTTTTTTCTCCCTTCTAGGCTTCTTCCAGGCTCTGGGCTAATCTCATGCTGGGCTAGGCTGGCTATTGAGATGAAGAGAAGATTACCTTAAAATGGCTGCCCCTGATTAGAGGCTGATAAGAGGTGGATAGGGTAGGGACAGGACACCATTAGGAACAGGTGCGTTCAAGTCTAGGAGTCTTCTGTTTTGTTGCACTTTTCTCATGAGGATTTGAGAGATTCTGGATTCCTCCTTCTTCTGAGCCTCCTCCTCCTGAGGATTTTCACTTTTTGAAGACTCCCATCATTTTGAGGTTTAACTGCCAAGAGGAAGGAGACTCTTACTCAGAAGAGGCTTGACTTGACTGATTAAGCGGCTTCAGAATTCTTGGCCCCTAACTATTTGGTTGTGTGTGGATGTCCTCCAGTTGCATTCTGAACTCTTCTTTTTGCCCTCCTGCCTCTGCCTCCTGTGCCTGTTGCCTCCTGCTCATGTTAAGCCCCCCTGCTCATAAGTATAGGTATAGAGTCCCAGGGCCCAGAGACTCTGCCAGTAGGGGTCCTAAAAGGTGTTAACTGTTCTGTTTAAATTAAAAAAATCCTGCCTTAAATTCTAAATAAAAGAGGTCTTTGGATAGGTGGGGTAAGGTCTTCTCCAATTCTTCTTGTAACTTCTTATAGTGAGGCGTTTTCTTGCCATGAGAATATGCGATAATAAATAAATACAATTGAAATAAATGAAATATGCTCTGGATTCTTTGAAGGAGAAGGTATTGAGTGTAAAAAGAGGTGGATAGTTTGGTTGTCTGTGAGCATTAGTTGTGGGATTCTGTTCAGTGTGGGTAGCTTTGTGCTTGTTCATTTGGATTCGGGTCTGTGCTTGCTGTTTCTGCATGACTACTAGTTCTGTTCTTCAAGAACATGTGAAGACGAGAAGAGAGCAGGTTTAGAGACCAGGATTACAGAGGATTGTTTGGTTGAATTTTTTGAGTTGGATGTTTTGTGGGAATGAAGACAAAGAAAAGTTTTGAAGAAAGCTAAGAAAGAAAAAGCTTTTGCAAGTGCTTTAAAACAGTTTAGTAGAAATTGGCCTGCTAAGGGCCTGTTAAAGCTTATGGTTCCCAGTCTAGGGGTAGATCTATAGGGGTAGATCTAAGGGCTCAGGTAGGGCTGGTAGGCTCAGTTCTCAAGGCGTCTGTTTTGCAGTTCACCTGAGGCAGGGCAGGGGCCAGGTCCTTTCGTAAGCCAATGACCTGCCTGCCTTTTTGCAGTTTCAGTGCCCTCTGGACTCTGTTTGGCCTGGAAGATGGATTCTTGTCTTCTTTCAAAGGAATTTAATTTCTATCAAGACAGATGAGCTGATATCATTCTGGATATCATTACAGATTTCCATTTCACACAACCCCACTCAATCATTTGCCAGATGTTCCTCCTCCACAAAGAAAACAGGCAAAAGCAGCTCAAGCCTAAGTTTCTCAGTTACTCCCAGATAGGGCTATTCAGCCAGTCCTGTGTCAGAAAGGGCTATTCATTTTATTCTCCCCTGTTCTAGTACCAAAAAGAAGGGATTTGGTGGGAAATTCATTTTTATCTATCTCTGACACTCCAAGTTCAAGATGTTTCTTCAACAGCAACTGTTACCTTAACTAGTTCTGATGGCTGAGCAGCAAGGATGGATGGTAAGTTGCTTCAGCAAGGTTACCTTACCTTGCCCGCAAGGAGAAAGGCATTGTGTATCTGCTGAAAGTACCTTTGATTTTTGCATTAAGTTTAAATTATTGCATTGCCCCTTTAGCTTATTCTACAGTTAGTTTACACAAAGCTTTCTGGCTCCTTGATAGCTCTTACTTTCAGGCAAGCTATTCCGATGATTGCTCAGCCTGAGACTGCATTCTGGCTGCTCTTAGAAAAAACACCTTCTCTACAGCATCTGATATGTGCAGCAGTGCTAAAGATGTCTGGGTATTCTGTGAGCTTAAATAAAAATAAGTCTCAGCCTCTCAGACATGTATGTTTCTTCTGTGTGCAGCGAAGACAGCAGATGCCCACTTGGCAAGAACAACCGAGTCTGTCACTTAGTTCCATCAACTATCTCTTATCCACATCAGTCGACTCATCAGTCGTCCATCAGGCAAGCATTCAGTTTCATCTCACTTAGTATTCTGGTGCTTCCCAATGTGCCACATGGGGAAGCTGCAATGGTATCAATCTCAAAAAATGTATGGACACAGCACTGCCAGGACACAGCACTGCCAAGATTTGGAATACCTCATTCAAATCATCTTTGATTTGGGAAAGGAATCAAACAAGGGCATCTCTGTGACCCGGCCAGAACCCACTCAAGAGAGGACCAGCGAAGCATGCCTGCGGACACGACAGATGGGAGCTCATCTAAATGGAAAGTGGATACAATGGAAGTGGCCTACCAGACTACAGCATCTACATATCAACATGAAGGAGATGTTAGCAGTCAGTTAGATTTCCAGCAGGAGTCAAGTAGTTAGGCGTTCAAGGGCGTTGATTGATTCCAACAAGACAACTGTCATGTCATACACAAACAAGCAGTGAATGGTACATTCTCAAACTCTATAACACAAAGCAATGATTTTATGGGAGACTGCGTTAAGCCGCAACTGACTCAAACAGGCAAGGTTTCTGCCAGGAGCACAGAACTCCTAGCAGAGAACTTAGACAGACAAATCATGAACCCCACAGTGGGAAAGTGATCTCATGTATTTTCAGAAAATTGACAGTGTCATAGGGAACCAGTGTCAGCCAGAACTAGAAACCTCCACTAAACCACCAGCTGCATCTGTTAAAGTAAAGCATGCACACAGCACACAAGTATTGCACAAGTGGATGTTGGAAGCTTGGTTGGAAAGTCTATGCTTTTTCTTTGTCACCTCCTCTTCTTCCCTTCTACTAATAAGGTCAGACAGGACAGGCCAAGGATGATTGACAGGATCAGGTTGAGATTGGAGCACTGGCTACCACTTCTTCCACTCTTTGTGGAGTCTTGTAAAGCCTCCATGGCCCCTTCTTCCTCCCCATCTCTGATTCTTATCTCAGATCTCATCTGCTCAATGTCAAGCTTCTGCTCATCTCTCAGCTTGGGCATATTGTGTTGCTTGGCATTGAAGGTCTTGAAACTCAACAACCCTTAAATGTGATTATTTAAAGCAGGCCTAGTAAAGGCTAGGTACTAGGAGACCAGAAAAATGGAAGAGATTTTTTTTTTTTTGTGGTAGCAAATTTGGAGATTTCAGAGCCTAATTTGAGTTTGAGTCTGCTCTTCAATATCTTACTGAGTTATTGGACAAAGGTTGTCTTTCTCTTCCATAAAGATTCATGCTGCAGCATTACCATTGATATATGTAATTTGTTTACTGTCCTTCCACATGAGACTGTCCTCAAATGGCTGGAACATCAGTTAGTAAAAACAGGCAAATACGACCAGGACACCATTAATGTGTTGCTTGCTTTGATGGAAATTGTACTGAAAAACAATTACATTCATTTTGAGGGACAGTACTTTAAGCAGGCTACAGGTGTAGCCATGGGTGCAGCTTGTGCCCTCATTTTTGCAAATTATGTGATGTCATTCTGGGAGCAAGAATGTCTTCAAGAGTGGATTCAGAGAGTATATTATGTGTTACACTCGTTTTTTGGATGACATATTTCTTGTATGGAAAGGCAGTATAGCTTTACTGCAAACTTTTTTTTGACTATATTGATGCCAATGTGGAATTTTTAAAGTTTACCTATGATTATAGTGTGGAAGGTATAAAATATCTTGATGTGGGCTTAAAGATTGATAAGGAAACTGCAAAACTTACCTCTGGCATCTATCGTAAACGTATGTTTTCCAATTCATATTTGAATTTTGATAGTTGGCATCCTTATGTACAAAAAAAGTCCATCATTAAGGGGCAGCTCGTGAGGGCTGCTAGAGTGGTGAATGAAGATACCACATTTAGGGAAGAAGTGAAGTTTATATCAGAAATGTTTTTAAAGAGGTTTATATCAGAAATGTTTTTGAAGAGGGGATATCCTAGTGGTTTAGTGGCAGTGGTGGTCAAAGAGGTGATTAAAAAGAGAGCGGATGGCATTTACCAACCCATTTTAGGCAGGCCTGATAGGTTACCTGACCTCTACCATTATTCCTATCAGGTCAGAAAGGAGGAGCCTGATAGGGAGCTTAGTTTTATTACCACTTTCAATTTGGATGCAGATGGAATTGTCGAAATACTCCGGCGTAATTGGGAAATGTTGTCATATGATCAACGTATTGCGCAAAAAGCAGGATCTGCTCCTGTGATTGTCCTTAGGAGGGACAGATCATTCAAAAATTTGTTAGAATCAAAAGGAAATAAAGGAGGTATTTCTAGCAGAAAATGGGGGAATTTTAAGTGTAGAATGGAGAATTGTATGAATATAGGAGAGATCCCAGAGTATTTGAGGCTAAATGGACTGTATATACACATTGCAGGGCACTTTAACTGTTGTGGTTAGAATGTGGTATATGTGGCTAGATGACAGTCATGCCCTGCTTTTTATGTGGGCAAAACCTGTAGATGATTTAAGGACAAGTTTAAGGAGCATTTATTGGGTATAAGAAACAACAAAACGACTATCGCCTTGAGTAGGCATATATCTGAGAATAAGGACCACATTTTTAAGTTTTCTGTATTGCAACAGTTGGTTAAGGACCCTCAGCATAGAATACTGGGTGTACATTTAGATATATGTGAGTTAAGGTGGCAGTTAAGGCTGAATGCCACCCAGACACCTGATATTAATGAAAATGTAAATATGGCATGTCTTTTGAAGTTAAAAAATATTTTAGGGTAACATAATTAGTTTTTAGACATTTGAGTGGATATTTTTCAAAGTTTTTATAGTGAACTTTAATTTATCTGATGTGTAATTGCCATGTAATGTTTTGAACTGTTGTATACACATAATTGTTATATGCATCTTGTTTTTATGTCTTTCTAGTTTGTTATGCAAGTGTTTAGTATAATTAATTGGTTAATTGGGTGCTTCTTTACATAAAAGGGGCTGGGTTGTAAAACTGAAACTGTTATGATGAAGTCCCTTCGGTAGGGAAGAAAGCGCTCAACTGGTGTGTGGTACAATAAAGCTTTTTGGATTTTACCAGTTGCTGTGAAGGTTTTTCACTGGTTCCAGTTGTGGTTTGGAGTTGGAGGTATTGTTATAGAGTAATGGATCCCAAAGTTAAGGAGAAACCAGTGGAGCGAGAAACATTTGATCAGTTGCCATATGAAGATACTTTCGAGCCTTCCATAAGAAACTAGGACAAATGTTTAGTTGAAGTTGCCACAGTTTCCTCTTCCTTCCCTTGCAGTGCAACTCTGGCGCAGTCAATGTTTTGCAGTGATAGGTCAGTGAGTTCCCATATGAAAGAGCGACGGATGAGACGAGATGAAACTGAAGAGAATGTGGCACAGGAAGATGCTCTGGAACATTCTGTAGAATGCCCCCAGGAAGTGCCCTCAGTTTAGAAGAAAATGATCTAAGAGAAGAGGGGCTTGATTTAATAGAGATGACAGACATTAAAATCAATGCAAGAAATAGACTACAGAAAACCAATAAAATTCAAAAAAGTTAGAATTGTGATAAAACAAATGAACACAGTAATTAGGGTTGCTCATAGTTTTTCATGCGATATAACAGAGGTAAATAGGATATATTACTTTGCAGGTGAATTGTCTTACCACAAAAACACAGGACAGTAAGGGAAAAGAAGGGGAGAAATCAAATGCCATCATGGAAGAATTGAATACAGAAAATTGTAAAGCAATTAAGACAAGAAGTGTCAGTGTTCTAGTATAGAAGACGGAAAAGATCAACAAAAATACATGATAAAAGCAATGCACAGTATCAAAACAGATCAGGATCTGTCATATCACAAATACATCCATCCATCCTCAACCTCTTTTTTTTCCCATTTTGCATATGGGGTCAAGGTATCACTTCAAAAGTGACAGTTATCTCGAACCAAAGTTTACACCACAAAATAAAATAAAAATGTTAACACTGGCAGAAAAACTTAGAAGATATGCAGATAATTACAAAAGAAAAATACAAAATAATTTATTGATGACCCCAAACAATTTTGTAGACAATTGGGAAACAAGGCAAAATGAATTGAAACACCACCTAAAAAGAAGAAATAGATACATTTTGGAGAAGTATCTGTGAAGATCCTGTAGAACATAAAGATGCTGTATGGATAGAAGTAATAAAATAAGAAGTTCAGATGTACAGTATATTTAAACCAAAAGATGAAAGGTTAATATTGGTGGCCCAAGATAGTTGACTACATAACATTTGTTTGCAAAATCCATTGAATGTGGGAGAAACAGACAAATGTAGGTTTTGTAAAACAGAATTGGAAATAGTCGCACATCTTGTTCCCGGTTGTCATATACTAATGGCAGAAGGACTGTATACTGAAAGGCATACTAATGTGGCAAGACTGTTGCATTGGGGATTGTACAAATATATTAATATTGTAGTAGCTGAAAAACATTGGCAACATGAGCCACAAAGCACTATAGAACATGATTTTATCACGAGATCACCCATTACCAACAATTCAGAAAATAGATGCTAGAAAACTAGATATAGTAGTCCATGAAAAGCAGACAAAAGTAGCATTGATCATTGAAATTGCTACACCCAGTGACCACAGTGTTTTGCATAGAGAGAGAGAGTCATAAACTGCCAGGATCTGAGGCAGAATGGGGGCAATGTGGAAGAAGGATGCAGAGAAAGTTTCAATAACAGTAGGAACAACAGGACTTATAAAAAAATTTACAGTCGTACTTGGATATTTTATCGATACATGTAACTCCATATTAATTGCAGGAGGAGTCCTTACTGGGCACATTGCAGGTGCTGTGAAGAACACTTCTGGCTAACATTAAATATTGAAACTTTACTAATTTCATGTACTTTAATAATACTTTCACTTAAGAATGGGATCCATTCCTCTCAGGGTATTCGAAACCCAAAAGACTTGGAGAAATTAAAAATGAAAAGCCAGAAGATACAGCAAACGTACTGGCTAGCAAATTCAGATCCAATTTTACCCCTCTCTTCCCCTCAACCTTCCTTGAGGAAATACCATCAAATATAACTTCCTGTGCTAGCACTAGGGAGCAGGTCCTTAATGCTCTCTCTCTAAAGCCAAGAACACTGCATCAATGAGCCCAGGCAGTATCCCAAAATGCCTTCTAAATAACATGAAAAATGGCCTTTCAGGCTTTCTGGAATTGCTGTAGCCTCCAGACAGGCTTCATGCTTCATGAATGGAAAACAGCAACAGTGTTCCCTCTGCACAAAGATGGGCTATCTACTTCCCCTGGAAAATACAGACCCACAAGTCTCACTATTCTCGTATGTAAAGCCATGGAAAGAATTATCATGGAAATTATCAATAATGGCATAGGAAACTGACACTGGTCTTAACCTAGTTTGATTTCATCAAAGGCAGGTCATGCCTGCTCAACCTGATGGACTTCTTTGAGAAGGTCACAAAATCAATGGATTCGGGCAGAGTGGATCACACTGCCTACCTTCACCTGGCCAAAGCATTTGACACAATACCTCAATTGGGCATTGTTGACAAACTTGAGTTTAGGTACAAACACTTATGTCACCCAATGGATAGCTACATGACTCATAGCCAGGACGCAGGAAGTTAGAATTGGGGAGTCTACTTCTACAAAGAGGTCGATCAGAGGTGGAGTCCCTCAGGGATCACTCCTGGGATCTCTCTTTTTTTGCCATTTACTTCTCTGAAGTCAAGGTCAAAGTCAATGGCCTCTGGGTGACTAAATCTGAAAATGATTGCAAATTAGGAGCTGTCATTGAATCGCCTACCAATACAAATGTTCTCCAGGAAGGGCTGACACAGACAAACAGGTGTCAGAGCCATGGACTAAAACTAAAGGCAAAGAAGTGCATAATAGTGCCTTTCGGAAAATCATGCTCCCCTGGTAACTATCATATTGACGACACACCCCTAAGAGTTGATCCAGTAGTCGGGGACATGGGGAGACACACACACACTAATCTAGCCTTTGACCATCATTTGTCTACAGTAGTGAATAAATCATTCTGTGTTGTGCAACTTATAAACAAAGGTATGGCATTTAAGTCCAAGGAAGTCATTGATGTTCTTCGTGTTTCACTGTTGCAGTCATCACATTTGGGTTATTCCTGCCAGGGTAGCCCTCGGCCGGCCGGCCCGAATACCAGAGATTTAGTATTTCTGCTTCGGTTGCTGTCTTTTGAGGACTGATATCAGGTCGTCAGTAGTATAAAGTAAGGCAGCCGACGCCATTACATCAGTCTTTCTTGTCATGGAGCCCGAAGCAAAAGCAGTTTGCATGAGTGCTGGTTGGCTGATACCTGAGTTTTGTTTACCGAATGGAAGTTGAAGTCTTCTAAAGCTAAGTACCCCATTGGGAATCTTTTTTTCTTGCACTAACCGATGTCTGAAAAAGTTAATAATTGTCTTGCCTGTAGAAAAATACCACACCGAGACTTCCAATCTTACTGCATCACTTGTTTAGGCCCAGACCATGATGCCCCTTGTTGTTGCTTCTATGTTTTAACGTCAGAACTTTCTGTCGTTGAACCCTTATTTTAGCCAGATATTTTTGCTTACAGTCCTCGAATTCTGATATGGCGTTGGTAAGCCATCTGACAGCAGATCTTCCAAAAAAAAACGTAAAGATAAAGACAGAGACAGACTGCACAGGTACAAACCTACCGACAATGCTTCCATTAAGCTAATCAGTTCTCTGGTCCTCAGTGAGGCACTTTCACAGACCCTGATGCCCGGTTCTGTTGATTCGCAGGCTGCTACTGAGACCCTTTCGAAGTCCGGTATGCCGCAAAACTCTTTGGTTAGGTATCCTGTGGTCGTCTCTACCTTGGATGGGTCTGGAGCTGCTGAGCAGGCACTGGCTTCGAGGAATTACTTTGCACTACCGATTCTCGGCAGAGACTGACTACTTCTTTCGCATCTACCGTTCTTTCGAAAACTACCAAGTTTTTAAGGCCCAGGGTACAAACCACACCTAAGAAACTGATGACCCAATCTCAGGTACCTGCTTCCTTGCCTCAGTCACAGATGCTTAAAATGGCGGAAGACCTTATAATGCTCATCAGGGGAAGCCAGGCTACCCCTTCCAAAAGAAAGAGATTTGTCCCCAGTAGTTTTATCTGAACATGAGTCTGATGACTCTGATGCATCTGAATATGAAGACATGCAACCCCTCTGTGCTTATGAGGATTCTGATGCTGAGGAATCCATTCCTTCAGCCTCTCCACCTAGAACTTCCACAGCACAGACCCTTTGCCATTCCTCCTGTCCTGAATGTTGTGGATGATTTCATGGAATCCAGCTTGACTCCTGACACCCTCCTTCCTGCTCCCAGGAAACCTGACAGGTATTAGAGTCCCTGACTCGCACACATTTCTTTTCAAAAATCCTACTGCTGACCCTGAGGTTATTTCCCAAGGGCCTAAAGGAATTAAAGTAACTTCTGCTAAGACTCCCACCCTCTCAGATAGGGATTCCCGAGCATTAGACAGATGGAGTAAAAAAGTATACACCTCTGCTACTCTTGGTGTTAGAGCACTAAATTATCAGTTCCATATGCTAAAATTTCAGCAGCATATCATGGAATATGAAGCTATGCAACCCCTCTCAGCTTATGAGCATTCTGATGCAGAGGAATCCTTCCCTTCAGCCTCAACACTTGAGGACTTTTCCTTTGGGGAACCCTACACATCTTAAGGGAGCATTTCCAATTGGAATGTCAGGACTACCCTCAGTCAAAAAAGAGATTCAGAGAATTCTTAGATCTTACACAGCTCAGACCTCTGGCCACTCCTCCTGTCCTGGATGATGTTTTTTATGGAATCCAGTTTGACTCCTGACAACCCTCCCTCCTGCTCCCAGAAAACCAGGCAGGTACTATAGAGTCCCTGACTCCCACAAATTTATTTTCAAAAATCCAACTGCTGACCCCTAGGTTATCTCTCAAGGACCTAAAGGAATTTAAAGCAACTTGTGTTAAGAATCCCACCTCCTCAGATAGTGATTCTCAAGCATTAGACAGATGGGGTAAAAAAGTATACATCTGTACTACTCTTGCTATTAGAGCACTAAATTGTCAGTTCCATATGCTGAAATGTCAGCAACATACCATGGAACTCCTCAAACAAAAATATCTTCTTTTCCTACTTGTTCATAAAATAGAGTTACAAGAGTTCATGCATTCTGCAAGTCAAGTAAGTGTGGTTTTGATGCCCTAGAAGCATCTTGCAGGGCAGCAGTCACTGGTTCTCTTCTTGGAAGGCATGCTTAGCTAAAGGAACAGCCCTTGCCAGACCATGTCAAATCCAAATTATTGGACGCACCACTGCCCAAAGACATCTTATCTGGCATAAAGGCAGAGGAGGTTTTAAAAAAGATGGAAGAGAAAGCTAAATCTGTGCAGACAGTTAAAGACTTCTTGCAGGTCCAGCCACCGAGTTTCAGTAGGCATTGCCCCTCCAAACACTGGTCCTTTCCTGCCCCCTCCAGGTCAGCTCAGCCCAGACCCCGGGGAAGCAGCCCCCCCCCCCAGACAGCAGCCCCAAGGAATGCAGAGATCTAAGCAATGGACTTCCTCCTCTTCAAAACCAGGGAGTGCTCAGCCACCCTTTCATGGTAAGAATTCAAAGTGACTTTACACTTCCACCCCCTCCCGCTGCCCACCTGCTCTTGCCCCTAGGAGGAAAACTCTCCTTCCATGCAAGCACCTGGGCCACCATTACCATTGGCAGCTGGGTCAACATAGTGTCCCAGGGATACACATTTTCTTTCCACACTCTACCAACCCCAAAAGGGTTCCCAGATATTCCCCCTAACCAGTGGCCAGAGGCAAAAAAGCAAGTCCTTTCCCTGCTCTCAATGAGGGCAATAGAGCATGTTCATGCAGAACAGGTAGGCCAAGGTTTCTACTCCAGACTCTTCCTGGTACCCAGAAAAGAGGGCATCTAGTGCCCCATCCTCGATCTACCCATTCTAAACACTTTCTTGGTGTTGCCAAATTTCTAAATGCTCACCCTCCAGCAACTTCTACCTGTGCTCTCTAAGGATGCTTGGTTAACCACCCTAGACCTAAAAGAGGCCTACCTACACATCCTTTACGTTTCAGGGCAGGAACTGCACTTTCAGATCCCTGCGCTTCCCTTTGGCTTATCCACTGCTCCCAGAGTTTTCATAAAATGCCAGGCTCCCGCCATTGCTTTTTGCAGCCAAAGAAATAATCAAATGTACCCAAACTTAGACGACTGCCTGATTCAGACAGACAGTCAGGACAAACTTCTAAAGCACCTGACCTTTGTAAAGGACATACTTACCTCCCTGGGGTATGCTATCAGTGAAAAGAAATCCAAACTAGTAACAGCGCAAAAGATTGTGTTCCTGGGAGCAAGCCTGGACATGGCATCCCAGATGGCATTCCTTACTCCACAAAAAACAAACCTACCTGACAACCTACTTCTCTCTACTAGCCACCAGACCCCAGTTATCCGCAAGGAAAATCCTGCAAGTTCTGGGGTTCATGTCTTATTGCATTCTACTCATTCCATATGCCAGACTGCATATGAGGAAACTACAATGGTACCTAAAAAGCCTTTGGTGTCAGCACTCCCAAGACCTGGAAACTCTTACACCAATGATACCTTGTTTTAGGAAAGAATTTCTTTGGTGGACAGCAGCATGCTACCATAACAAAGGACGACCCTTTTCACAACCCCAGGACACCCAGACCCTCACCACAGATTCATCAGAATATGCCTGGGGTGCACATCTGGATGGCAGGTGCATTCCGGGCCAATGGATCCCAAACCCAAATGCATCTGCACATCAACCAAAAAAGAGATGTTAGCTGTTCAGCAAGCTCTGACAGCCTTCAGACCCCTACTCTTCCTGGGGCCTCTACTGATCAAAGCAAACACCACTGTGATGTGGTATTAGGCCCAGGGTACAAACCACACCCAATAAACTGACGACCCACTCTCAGGCACCTGCTACCTTTCCTCAGTCTCAAATGCTTAAAATTGTCGGAACACCTTATCATGCTGATCAGGGGAAGCCAAGCTACCCCCTCCAAAAGGAAGAGATCTGTCCCCTGTAGTTTTGTCTGAACAAGAGTCAGATGAATCTGATGCATCTGAATATGAAGACATGCAACCCCTCTCCACTTATGAGAATTCTGATGCAGAGGATTCCATTTCTTCTGCCTCTCCCCTAGAGGAATTTTTCCTTTGGGGAAACCCTGCATACTTTAAGGGAGCATTTCCAATGAGATAGTCAGGATTACCCTTGGTCTAAAAAGAGACTCGGGGAATTTGTCTTCCACAACACAGACCTTTGGCCATCCCCCCACTCCTGGATGTTGTGGAGGATGTTTTCCTCTAATCCAACTTGACTCCTGCCGCCCTTCCTCAAGTTCCCAGAAAACCAGACAGGTACTATAGAGCCCCTGACTCCCACAAATATTATTTTATTTTATTTATTTATTGACATTTGTTGACCGAGTTAGTCCAACTGGGATTTTGTCCCATTTTCAGTGGAGACCCGAGGAGAAAAGCTCCAGATAGTACAATAAAAAAACACTACAGTAGTATACAAGCACAGCAAACAATAGAAATAAAACTAGTCATTACAGTAGTAAAACAATAAACAAAACAACATTAACAATAGTTAAATGACAGCACAAGTTTTTTTTTTTTTTTGATGCTATGTAACTACTAGTAGGGATAGAGTTCAGAAGTATGACAAGGATAGATGGAGTGATTCCAATGTGGGGGGAGGAGAGAATTATGTAGGGTCATAGCAGGGGCAAATTCTGGAATTGAGTAAATGAGTCTTTAGTTTTCTTTTGAATAGTCGGGTGTGAGAGATTGAGCGAATGTGAAGGGGTAGTTTGTTCCAGGCTTGGGCCACAGAGTGTTTGTAGAGTAGCTTACCTACTAACTTATTTGGGTGGTAAATATCAAGCAAATATCTTTTTAAAATTCCTGCAGCTGACCCTGAGGTCATTTTTCAAGGGCCAAAAGGAATTAAAGCAACCTCTACTAAGAATCCCACCCTCTCAGACAGGGATTCCTGAGCTTTGGACAGATGGGGTAAGAAAGTATACACCTCAACTACTCTTGCTATCAAGGCACTAAATTGTCATTTCCATATGCTGAAATTTCAGCAACATACCTTGGAACTCCTTAAAAATGTCTTCCATTCCTGCTTGGGCAGAGTCTAAAGATTTACAAGAGTTAATGCATTCTCCAAGTCAAGTAACTAAACACACCTTGCACTGTGGTTTTGATGCCCTATAAGCTTCTTGCAGGGCAGCAGTCACTGGATCTGTCATTAGAAGGCATGCGTGGTTTAAGGAACAGCCCCTGCCAGATCATGTCAAATCTAAATTGTTGGACACCCCCTTGCACAAAGATAACTTATTTGGCACTAAGGCAGAAGAGGTATTAAAAAAGGTGGAAGAAAAAGCAAAGTCTATGCAAACAGTTAAGGATTTCTTGCAGGTCCAGCCCCCTAGGTTCAGCAAGCGTTGTCCCTCCAAACACTGGTCCTTTCCTGCTCCCAGTAAACTGGCCCAGCCTAGGACCTGTGGAAGCAGACCCCCCAGACAGCAGCCCCAGAGAATGCAGAGGTCGAAGCAGTGGACTACCTCCATTTCAAAACCAGGGAGTTGTAAGCCACCCGCTTATGGTAAAAACTCACAATGACTCATCTCCACCCCTTCCCTCTGCCCACATTCACTTACCCCTAGGAGGAAAACTCTCCTTTCACTCAAGCACCTGGGCCACCATTACCAAGGGCCACTGGGTTCTGATCATTGTGTCTCAGGGATCCAAATTTTGCTTCCACACGTTTCCAACCCCAAAAAGGTTCCCAGATCTACCACCAAATCAGTGGGCAGAGGCTCAGAAGCAAATCATTTCCCTGCTGCCTCTGAGGGCACTAGAGCACGTCCCTGCAGAACAGATAGGCCAATGTTTCTACTCCAGACTTTTTCTGGTGCCCAGAAAAGAGGGCAGCTGGCGCCCCATCCTCGACCTATCCATTCTAAACACCTTCCTGGTGATCCCAAAATTCAAAATGCTCACCCTCCAGCAGCTGCTACCCATGCTCTCCAGGGATGCTTGGCTAGCCATCCTAGATCTAAAAGAGGCCTACCTCCACATTCCTGTCAGGGAATCAAGCAAGAAATGTCTCCGCTTCAGGGCAGGATCTCAACACTTTCAGTTCTCTGCGCTTCCCTTTGGGTTATTTACTGCTCCCAGAGCTTTCACAAAATGTCTGGCTCTGGCCATTGCGTTTTGCAGACAAATATTTAGATTTACCCATACTTAGACGACTACCTCATTCACGCATACAGCCAGGAGAAGCTGTTCAAGCACCTGGCCTTTGTAAAGACCCTGTTAACCTCCCTAGGGTACACAATCAATGAAAAGAAATCCAAACAGTTGCCCACCCAAAGGATAATCATCCTGGGAGCAAGTCTGGACACAGCTTCCCAGATGGCATACCTTACTCCAGAGAAACACATTTTCCTGACATCCTACTTCTCTCAACTAGCCACCAGGCCCGAGCTAACTACAAGGAAGATCCTGCAAGCTCTGGGGTTCATGGCATCTTGCATACTACTCATTCCATATGCCAGACTGCATATGAGGAAACTTCAGTGGTCCCTAAAGAGCCTTTGGTGCCATCATTCTCAAGACCTGTAAACTCTTCTACCTATAATTCCTTGCCTCAGAAAATTCTTTGGTGGGCAACAGCATGCTCCCACAACAAGGGAATGCCTTTCTCCCCACCCTTTCCGCACAGACACTCACCACAGACACATCAGACTACGCTTGGGGGTGCATACAGGGCCAATGGAGCCTACAGCAAATCCCTCTGCACATCAGTCAAAAAGAGATGATGGCTGTGCAGCACGCCTTGATAGCTTTCAAGCCCCCTCTCTTTCCAGGGGGTCCCCTGATCAAAACAGACACCACCACTGTGATATGGTAAGTCAACAACCAGGGAGGGACTCGCTCCTGCCCTCTATGCAGGCTGACCATGAGCCTTTGGGACACAGCCTCTGCCATGCAACTGCACCTGTTAGCACAATTCCTACCAGGCTCTCTCAACTCTCTGGCAGACCAATTAAGCAGAAATCTTCTGGACCCACACGAGTGGCAACTCAACAGAAGTACCTTCATCCTAATAACTCAGAAATGGGGAACCCTGAAGGTCGACCTCTTTGCCTCCCACACCAACCATCAGCTCAGCAAATTCTGCACCATGGAGCATCACTGCATGGCTTGGAAAGTGGATGCCCTCTCCTTCCCCTGGGTCTGTATATCGGTCTGTGCCTTTCCTCCCCTACCCTCATCCCCAGGGTACTGCTCAAAATAAGGGAGGAATAACCAAGGGCCATTCTTATAGCTCCAGACTGGCCCCGGCAGTACTGGTACCCCTTGCTGCGCAGCTTGTCCTCACTACCCCCAATGGCATCTTCCTCAAATTCCAAACCTCCTGACCCAGAGGGAAAGGAAATTCTTGCATCCCCAATTGCAGACACTCAGTTTGGCAGCTTGGCTTATTCCCTAACCCCGAACCAATCTGCCAACCTCAGTAAACAGGTTTTGAATGTTATCCGTGAGGCCAGACGTCCTAGCACCAGAACATCTTATGCTGATAAATGGAAAAGGTTCTCCACCTGGTTCCAGGCTAAGGGAGTCAATACGGCACAGCCCTCCCTCCCTCTCATCCAGATTACTTAGCTGACCAACTACAAAGTGGCCTGTCTTTCTCCTCTCTAAAAATTCATGCCTCTGCTATTTCTGCTCATTTTCCCACTGAGCAGCCCCTTTTCTCACACCCTTTGATCAGACAGTTCCTAAGAGAGGCTAGCAGCTTGAGGCTACCCAGAAGGGCACTAACACCAGCTTGGGACCTTAACTTTGTACTGGAAAAGCTCACTCTGCCCCCTTTTGAACCAGCTTCTTCTGCAGAGCTAAAATTTCTCTCCTGGAAGACAGCATTCCTTCTGGCCATCACTTCAGCCAGGAGAGTCTCTGAGCTGCAAGCACTCATGGCTGTGGAACCCTTCATCATCTTCCATGCAGACAAGGTAACCCTCAGAACTAACCCATCCTTCATGCCCAAGGTGATGTCCAGTGTGGCTCGCAATCAATCCATTCATTTGCCCACCTTTTTTCCTAATCCCCAGAACAAAGGGGAAAGGATTCTTCACTCGCTAGATGTGCACAGACAGCTCAGATTCTATCTAGACAGGACTAAATCCTTGAGAAAGTCTTATCAATTGCTGGTTAGCTTTTCTACAGGGGCAGAAGGTAACACCATCTCCAAACAGACTATTTTCAAATGGATAGCACACTGCATCCATTTCTGCTTCAAACAGCATGGAAAGCCTCCCACCAAGGGGGTCAGGGCACACTCCACCAGAGCAGCCTCCACCTCTGCGGCTTTCCTCAGAGGAGTCCCCACCAGGACATCTTGGAGGCTGTCACCTGGACATCTGTTCACACTTTTACCAAGCATTACCATCTGCCTCTCTTCTCCAAATCCAGGTCAGGGTTTGCCTCTGCAGTCTTGCAGGACATCCTAGCCAGCCCCTAGTTTCATTGACTGCCTCCACCCTTTTCCTCAGCTTTGGGAATCAACCCAAATGTAATGACTGCAACACTGAAACATGAAGAACATAGTACAGTTGTGTGCACTTAACATAAATGTAGATGTTTGAGTGTATTCACTGTTGCCGTCCTGGTTTCCCCCCTCCATTCCCTTTCTTGTCTTTCTCCTTTTATTACCATTCTAACTTGTTGCTCTCCTTTCCTTTCAAGGGAAATATTGGTATTTATTTTCCACTGCTGTGGTTTCTTCCACCAGACCCTGGCCTCCTCCTTGAGGGCTTCTGACAAGTTAGGGCAAGAAAAACTGATGTAATGGTGTCGGCTGCCTTACTTTATGCTACTGATGACCTGACCTCAGTCCTCAAGCGGCAGCAACTGACACAGAAAATATGGAGTCTCTGGTATTCGGGCCGGCTGAGGGCTATCCTGGGAGGTATAACCCAAATGTGATGACCGCAACAGTGAATGCACTCTAACATCTACATTTATGGTAAGTGTACACAACTGTACTTTCCACTGTATTCGGCATTCATCAGGCCTAGCATTGAGTACAATGCCGACTTTGATATGTACTTAACCAGGCATATCCAACAATTGGAACGTCCACATATGTTCCTCACTAAAAGAATACAGGGTGTAAGTAGCATGCTGTATGCAGACCCTGCCTCAAAGCCCTATTCCTGTATTCTGTTTCCTGCAGGTTGCTAGGAAGATCTATTCCTGGCATACAATGCATTGTCAGACCCCACTGTGATGGACCTCCTACATACCTGCAAAACACAGCACAAGAATTACCTATCCTAAAGACTTGAACCTTGCTTGTGATATATATATGATAAGCTGGAGAGACAGTTATGTATCCCAGAGACTACCCCTTCTCTGAAACAGGCTCCCCATCCTTGTGAAGCAGAGTTTGAAACTTAACCCAATTAAAGTACAACTTGGACAACTGGATGGGAAACAAGAAATTCATCCCTGGTTTAGCATCTCTCTCTCTAATGAACACAGGCAGACTGTAAATGGTTCATCTCCCTGGACACTACTTGTAAATGTTTTGCCTCCCAATCCTCTGCTTACACTTATCAAGGGTACCATAACTTGTCAGAGTTTTGGGATACATGGCTAGGCTGAAAAAGGCCCTTGTGGTGATTTGCCTAGTAAACACCTATGAACCTAAAAGCAGTACGTGTAGGTTAAAGACCATGTTCTTAGCTTGGTGTGTTTGAGGAGACAGCAAAAAGTCATTATACTTGGTGTACTGAAGACTTGATGTTCATCGTGTTACCCTGATGCAGTCATCACACTTGGGTTATCCTGTCGTCAGGCGGTCCCGCAGTCGGCCGGAATTCCAAAGTCTTGGTCCGGCGTCGGTTGCTGTCGCTTTTTCCCTGACATCAGTGCGCCAGGGGTATATATAATGCAACCAACGCCATTTTCTTCAGTCTTTCTTGCCGCGCGGTGCCCAAAGCAGAAGCAGTTCGCAAGTGCCGGTCGGTCGACTCCTGAGATTTTCGAATTCGAATTTCAGACCGAAGTCTTCTATAAAGCTAAGTACCCCGTTGGGGAAACTTTTCTTGCCTCAGACAGATGTCAGAAAAAGTTAACAATTGTATTTCTTGTGGGAAGCAAATACCTCATAAGGATTTTCATTCTTATTGCATACCTTGCCTAGGCCCAGACCACGACGCCACTAGTTGTCATTTTTGTGCTAGGTTTAATAAGCGTGCTATTAAAAGACTCTTTGATTTCGCACAACACTACTTCGGTAGAAAATTTAACTACACTATGCCGTCGGAGCAACCGACTACCGGCGTGCACAAAAAACGCAAGGATAAGGACAGACAGCCCAGGCCTAAGCCAGATTCCGAGGCCTCGGCTGGTCCGATCTCTAGTTCTCCGGTCCTCAGTGTGGCTCTGACGCAGCCCCTGACTACCGCAGATATGGAACCAGAGACTGCTTCGGAACTTTTGGCGGAATGTACCAGGCCGACGCAGCCATTTTGTTCAGGCCCTACCAACGGCATTGCTGAAAAAGATGTCGGTGCTGCAGAAACGCCTTCGGTTTCTGAAGGCGTTTTCAGACCGACGACGCTCACCATTAAAACGTATCCTAAGACGAAGACTCCTATTAGACCTAAAAGGACTGCACTTCAGTCCCCTGTTCAAGGCCCCATGCCTAAGAAACAGATGCTCAAAATGGTGGAAGATTTGATCTCTTTAATCAGGGGTTCTCAGCCCCCTCCTGACAAAAGGCCTAGACAAGAGGAAGAATATGCATCCTCTGAACAAATGTCCATTTCTTCAGACTCCTCTGAGGACCAAGATTACTCCTTCTCCCCTTATGAAAATTCTGATGCTGAGGATTCCATTCCCATCAGCTTCTCCTCCTGAAGACTACTCCTTTGGGGAAACTTTACACACTATGAGGGAACATTTTCACTGGGAAGGTTAGGACTACTCTGACTCGAAGAAAAGGCTCAGAGAGTTTCTTTTGCTCCCCCAGCACAGACCACTTGCCATCCCACCAGTTTTGGACATTGTGGATGATGTTTACTTAGAATCCAGTTTGACCCCAGACTCTCTACCTCCTGCTCCGGCCAAGCCTGACAGATACTATAGAGTGCCTGATTCACACAAATTTCTTTATAAAAGCCCTGTTGCTGACCCAGAGACAATCTCCCAGGGTCCCAAAGGGGCTGAGGCTTCTATGGCTAAAAATCCTGTACCCTCTGAGAGGGATTCAAGAGCACTAGACAGGTGGGGGAAAAAGGTTTACACCTCAGCCACTCTAGCTATGAGGGCACTAAATTGCCAATTCCACATGCTAAAGTATCAGCAATTTCTAATCTCTCAGTTAAAGCAAAAAATGACCACTCTCCCTCAACAGTCTAAATTGAAAGAAATGCAGGATTTGTTGCATGCGACTTGAACAGGTGGGCAAACATCCCTTACGATGTGGGTTTGATTCTTTGGAGGCCTCCTGCAGAGCAGCTGTCACTGGGTCTGTTATTCGTAGGCATGCTTGGTTAAAGGAACAAACTCTGCCTGATCATGTTAAAGCAAAGCTTCTAGATGCTCCCTTACAGCAGGATGTTCTTTTTGGAGTTAAAGCAGAAGAAATATTAAAGAAAATGGAGGATAAGGCAAAATCTATGCAGACAGTCAAAGATTTCCTACAGGTACAGCCCCCTTGCTTCAGCAGAAACTGGCCAACAAAAAATTGGTCCTTTCCAGCTACTGACAGACCACAGAGGGGTAAATACAGACATCCAAGAGGCAGTGGACAACCACAAGCCCAGTACAAACCTCGCCAATGGGGCACTGCAACACAGAAGGGAGGAGAAGACAGGTCCCAATCTACCAGAAGGCAAACTCAATGACTTGCACCTCATCCGGCCAAGCAACACTCTCTTGGCAGCCCCCTTGGGAGGAAAACTCGCACTTTTTTCAGACAACTGGCACATTGTCACAAAGGACAAATTGGTCCTAGACATAATTTTACGAGGATACAGATTCCATTTTCACACCTTGCCAATGAAAAGAGGAATGCCAAACCTGCCACAAAATCAATGGGCAGAGGCACAAAAACAAATTACAGCCCTCATGGACATGAGAGCCATTCAACTGGTACCTACTCGAGAGCAAGGTCAAGGATTTTACACAAGACTCTTTCTAGTGCCCAGAAAGGACAATGCCTGGAGACCAATTCTGGACCTTTCAATTCTAAACACCTTCTTATAAGTACCCAAATTCAAGATGCTAACACTACAGCAGCTTCTTCCCATGTTGGGCAAGGAAGCATGGCTAGTAACGTTGGACCTCAAGGAGGCATACCTGCATGTCCCTATCAGACAAAGTTGCAGAAGATACCTCCGGTTCAATTCAGGTTCAACCCATTACCAATTCTCTGCACTGCCCTTTGGCTTATCTACTGCGCCCAGAGTCTTCACAAAATGCCTGGCACCAGTAATTGCATACTGCAGACAAAGAGGATTTCAAATATACCCATACCTGGACGACTGCCTCATCCAAGCAGAAAGCAAGGGCATTCTCTTACATCATCTGGCTTTTGTAAAACATCTACTAAATTGCCTCTGGGTACACAGTAAACGAAAAGAAGTCAAAACTAGTACCTTCACAAAATATGACATTCCTGGGTGCCAGCTTGAATACAATGGCCCAGAAGGCTTATCTGACGCCAGACAAACAACTACAACTGACTCAATATTTCAAAACAATGGCAACAAAGACCCAATTAACTGCAAGAAAAATTCTGCATGCCTTGGGCTTCATGGCATCTTGCATACTACTAATACCATTTGCAAAGCTGCATATGAGGAAATTATAGTGGTACCTAAAAAGCGTATGGTCTCAACACAGCCCCAGCTTGGACACAATGATATCTCTCATTCCCTGCCTACAACAGGAGTTTCTATGGTGGTTACAGGCATGTCACCTCAACAAGGATCAGCCTTTCACCTTGCCCCCAGCCAGGCAAACTATGACAACAGATGCATCAGACTACGCCTGGGGGGCACACATGGCAGGACAGTGCGTTCAAGGCGTATGGACTGCAGATCAAAGGAATCTGCACATCAATCAAAAAGAGATGCTAGCTGTACAGAAAGCTCTGACAGCCTTCAAGAATCTATTACATCCAGGACAACTTACAATAAAGACGGACAACACCACAGTAATGTGGTACATAAACAAACAAGGGGGTACTCGCTCCTACCCTCTATGCAGGCAAGCAATGACCTTATGGAACACAGCTCTGGCTTACCAAGTTCAGTTACAAGCTCAATTCCTGCCAGGAAAGAACACATTGGCAGACGACCTCAGCAGAAACATCATGGATCCGCACGAGTGGAAACTAGATCCACAAGTATTTACAATGATAACTCAAAAATGGGGCCTTCCAGACATAGACCTGTTTGCCAGTCCTCAAAACTATCAACTAACAAAATTCTGTACAAGGACACTTCACCATCAAGCTTGGAAAGTGGACGCACTCTCTTTCATTTGGAAAAACCTGACAGTATATGCCTTCCCTCCATTGCCTCTCCTCACAAAGGTGCTTCTGAAAGTCAAAAAGGAGAGACCACGACTGATTCTCATAGCCCCAGACTGGCCACGCCAGCACTGGTACCCACTATTGAGGAATATGGCCCAGGGCCCACCATGGATCTTACCACAAATTACCCATTTGCTCACACAGCAAAACAATCAGATTCTTCACAGCCAGCTCAAAACCTTAAATCTGGCTGCATGGCAGATCGCCTAAGCTTCCAGCCAGCTCCTCTTTCCCAAGCAGTTATGGATGTTATTCTGGAAGCTAGGAGGCCAAGCACCAGTAAGGCTTATTCGGACAAATGGAAAAGGTTTTGTGCCTGGAACCAAACTAAAGGCCAAGACACATTTCAGCCTCACATGCCTCACATCCTTCAGTATTTAACTGAGATGTTGTACAAAGGACTTTCTTTCTCCTCCATTAAAACCCATGCTTCAGCTATTTCAGCCCACTACAACACAGATCCACCCTTATTTTCGCATCCACTTCTAAGGCAGTTCCTCAGAGGGGCAAAAAACATTAGGCCCCCCTGGAGAGCACCTACACCAACATGGGACCTCAATTTTGTTATGGAAAAACTAACGCTACCTCCCTTTGAACCAGCTTTTTCTGCAGATCTTCAGTTCCTGTCATGGAAGACTGCCCTGCTGCTAGCAATAACTTCAGCTAGAAGAGTCTCAGAGCTGCAGGCACTAATGGCAGTGGAACCTTACCTCATTTTTCATCAAGACAGAGTTTCTCTACAAACTAATCCTTCCTTTATGCTTAAGGTGGTTTCCGGTGTGGCTTTAAATCAAACCATCCACTTACCCACCTTCTTCCCAAATCCGCAGAACAAAGGTGAGAGACTCCTGCATTCCTTGGACATTCACAGGAAACTTTGTTACTACTTGGACAAAACTAAGGCTTTCAGAAAATCTGACCAGCTCTTTGTATCCTATGCTACAGCTTCATAGGGGAAGGCTATATCAAAACAAACCATTTCCAAATGGATAGGACATTGCATAAGTTTCTGCTATATACCCATCATGGAAAACCAGTTCCTGTTACCATTAGGCCCCACTCTACCAGGGCAACAGCTACCTCTACAGCCTTTCTCAGGGGGGTTCCAACCAAGGATATTTTGGAAGCTGCAACTTGGAGTTCAGTACACACCTTTACCAAACACTATCACTTACCACTTTACCCTAAGACTAGGGAGGGGCTTCGCCACTGCAGTTCTGCAGGGCCTTCTAACCTCCTAACCCTCTGATTCCTCCACCCATCCTTAGCTTTGGGATTCAACCCAAGTGTGATGACTGCAGCAGGGTAACACGATGAACATAGTACAGTTTTGTACCTACCATAAATGTAGATGTTCGAGTGTACACCCTGCCGCAGTCCAGGTTACCCTCCCTCCATCCCCTCTGATCTAATTGGCTAAATCTCTACAATGCCTTCCTGATGTATTTGCTTATAGCTGGAGGGATTCTGTGTTTGTGCAAAATTTACTCATTTTGGTACTAATTACTGACCACCTTTTTGGGGGCACCTGACATCTGGGGCAAGAAAAACTGAAGAAAATGGCTTCTGTTGCATTGTATATACCCCTGGCGCACTGACGTCAGGAAAGAAGCGACAGCAACCGACGCCGGACCAAGACTTTGGAATTCCGGCCGACTGTGGGGACCGCCTGACGACAGGATAACCCAAGTGTGATGACTGCAGCAGGGTGTACACTCGAACATCTACATTTATGGTAGGTACAAAACTGTACTTATTGTGCAGCACATTATGTGCAGGTCTTGTGGGTGGGTGTGTCAAAGGTGCAGGCTAAGAAAGGTATAGAGAGCTAACATTTTACTGTTTTTATAGTAGTAGTAGTTGTGTGTGCTTGTGTGTGTAATGTGGGATGTAGAGCCTCACACATAGTTGTGATCAGCATGTTAAAGTCCATCTTCAGGCATGAAGGTGGAAGTTTAAGGGTGCTGTAAGCAGTGAATGTAGCTGTGCTATAACAAGAACAAGTGAACTATAAAGCTCTAATGCTTTAATGCTGTTAGCTGTAGTTGATTCCTATTAAAAAGCGACAGTAATGTAACTTAATTTTCTCCTGTTTTAATCAGTGAAGCACTGAATAAAATTTGGAGGGCAAATTTTATACCCAAGGAGTTGCTCAGAGCAAACAGAGATACATTTAAAAGAAAAACCCTTAAAATGACAATCATTCTATCTTGGGTAATACTAGAGTGCTAGGAAAGGAAGTTAAGATCATCAGATACTTATGTTAATATTTTTTATTTATTATTTTCTCCAAATGTGTAGTGTTCCTAATGCCATGTCAGGAATGGTCCTAATTCCAGAGTCCGGGTACAATTAAATTTTATGAAAAAATGTATTCTTTCAGTCTTTGGCAAAAGTGCTCTTCATAGCGCTCACACTGTATACAGAATTGCCTCTTTTTGCAATTTATATGGCGTTATAGCTACTTGGTAGCATATTTAACAATTCTTGAATTTTTTTTATTAGCCCAGTTGCTCCTACTACTGTTGGAGCTGTCTGGGTGTCTTAATTCCATATTGCTGTCAGTTCTGCTTGCATATCCTGGTATTTATTTTTCTCTCAGTATACAGGACACTAATCACTGGTGGTTGCTATTTCACTGTTACTTTTGCGACCGTTTCTGAATTGGTAGTATTGGGTGATCCCATGTGATCAGAGCTTCTTCATTTGTAGCATTTTTTGTTGTTCATTTTTCCAGTGTTTCTCAGCTACATGTATGTCATAATGTTCTCCCAGCCCCAGTGAAAGTGTTGCGTCATTGTAGTCCCTTTCAGTATATAAATCCTCAGTTTTGTGAGTATTTCACAACCAGTAACAAGTTCAGCTGTTCATAGGTTTGTTTAACAGAACCTGCAGTAAGCTGTATCTCCCACTTTTTCTGAATACTTTGCAAATGAACACACGTGTAGTCTGTCTTGAACTGCCATTATTAACCTTTCATCTTTTCTTTTAAATTTACCTCTCCTTAGCTGTTCATGTGCCAGATTTTGATCAGTTTGTTTTCTTTGCAATTTTCTGTACCCGCTACTGTTATTGTGGACTTTCCAGATTTCTTCTTTTTATTGTGGTCATGTTTCTTATATTGTCTTCTGTTTTTTGTCACTTTTTTGTTGACTTCTGATTTTCTGCCAACTTCTGCTACTGTTTCCATTCCTTCTCCTTTCAGAAAGGCTTCTGCTAATCAGGTCAAATGTTATTTTAGACTTGTTTTCTTCATGGATTAGAACTCTCACTAAGTTTATCACTGTCAATGAATGTGTATGCAGTCAACACTGCAGACCTGTACATGTAGTTAGTTTCAAGGAGGCCCAAACTTCCTCCAGACTGAGGGATATCTGCCATACATATAAATAAAATGTCATTTGATAAGCATGAAGTAGTTTACACTGCTTTTTGGGGGTGGTTAGTCACACCAGATGCTGTACATTAGAGGTAGAGCAAGCTGATTTATAGCTTGAACTGTTTTTTTATGTTGAAGGCTAGTCTTCTAAGCTATTTCTTAATAAGTTTTATTCTTCTTTGTTAATACTTTATTGGTGACTCTGCATCTATTTCCTGATATTAGTTTTTATATTGCATTCTTCTCCCTGATTGATATTTTATGGATGCTTCAGTTTTCCTACTAAAAATGTTGCTTTTACAAATATATCATAACACTGTTTGGAAAAAAGCGTAAGATCTCTATGTGCAGTTCCTGATTTAGGAAGCACTGAAGACTAAAAAGTCTCTGCTTACTAAAAGCTTGGACTGACAACAGCAACTCTACCTTTATGTTGCTGAAACTTGGCAGTGTTTGGTAAAGCCATTTTCAACCTGTATTGCAACATACTGAAAGCTGAGATTTTGTAATTCGAATGACTTAAGGGAGAGCAGAAGGTGATAATGTACTAGTGGCTTTGCATTCTGTGCATACATAGCTGTAGCTGTCACCATTTGAAGCATCCGTTGCAGAGGCTTCATGAACGTGCTTGTTACGTAAATCTTATAGGAGAGAATAAAGAATTTTAAAGAGGAATACTGCAGCTACTTCAGACAAAGTACATTCTGAGTCAGAGCTATTACATTCGGGGAAAAATGAAGTTAAACCCAGCTCTGTCTTGGCAAAAAGTTTAACCAAATATTTTTAGGACAAGGTGCTACAGTTCACAGTAACCATATTCTAAAATGGCTGCATTGTCATTGCATAAGAAAGACTGTTTCTTTTACTGAGTCTTTTGATAAGCAACAAATTGAGAATCCTAACTCAGTTTAACAAACCTTAAATTATGTCAAAGAACCCAGATATATAGCTTAAACAGAGAACTTTGAACCAACACATTATTCTTATACTGTTCCCTTTACTGTTCTTAAACCAATATGCATTGAGATGAAAATGCTTAGAATAGCAAAAGCTCAGATGTGTGTGTGTGTTTTAGACTAACTCATCCTAGCTCTTCCTGTGGAAAGAAACAACAGCACAAAGCCTTGTTTATTTGCACATGCCTGGGCTTTGGGTGGTTATTAGCAGGTTCGATAAGTCTGGAAGTTCGAAATATACAGAAACTGAATGGTCAAGAAGAAACTTTATAAGCAGTTGCAGTTAACTAAAAAAATGCAAGCCCAGGAATTAGAAAATGAACAAGGTTCAGTGATGGAAGTAATTCAGAATTTACAGTTTGTTTCAGCTGATCAAAACATTGTCTATACAGTTAATTGAACTATGGGGAAAGATTTGGAGCTGGAGATGTATGCATTTCAGACATTTTTAAGGGCTTTATGAGCAGTTCTTCAGCCTTCCTGACCAGTGCCCACATACATACTGTGTCTACCAGCTTTTCCATTTCTTCCCTGGACTTGACACAGAAGTGATTGGGGCCAAGATGGTCCTGGGTGTCTTGGTTGTCACCATTATCAGGTTACTGGCTATAGCTCTTGCCACCCCTGTAGTGCCTTTTTTAGACAAGTTTCAAAGGACAAAACCACCACCATAACAGATACAAGCATGCAAAATCTGAAGGTAATGCTACTCAATGCTAGAAGTCTAAACCTCAAAATGCACTCACTCGAGGCACTCCTAAAAATGGAGAACATAGATATCTTTGCAGTAACTGAGACCTGGTTCAAGGCTCCAGAGAGCACCCCTGCAATACCAGTCTACAACTCTTAACACACTTTTCGGCCACCAAACCAAGACCAAAACACTAAAGGTGGAGGAGTGTCCGTATTCACCAAGGATATTCACACCTCCAGGATAGTTGGGAGGGTGGCCTAATGGTTAAGGTGTTTGCCTTACAAACACAAGGTGCAGGGTTTGAGTCTCACAAGGGATAATTGGCTAGGCTTAAAATGGCTTGCAAGAGCAGTTAGCCTAGTACTAATCTATGAACCTATGAACCTATGAACACAAAGCATCTGAAATTCTCTGTGTGCAACTAACACTAAGTAAGACTGCAATCCAAAGTGTAGCTTGCTACAGACCTCCCACCATGCCCCAAGATTCTCACTACACCTTTCAAAACATACTGGAAAATGTTAAGATACAACCAAACACCCTAATACTGGGTGATTTCAACTACTCTGCCATTAACTGGGAAAACTACTCGGGTACCAACACCTTTTCCTAACGGTTCTTGGAATTCATAAATTCCAATGCCCTGGATCAACTAATCCATTGTCCCACCAGGGGCTCCAATATCCTAGACCTGGTCATTGCCAACATGGGAGATAGATGCTCCACACCAGTGGTCGCCCCGTCATTGGTCATGTCTGACCATAAGCTGATCACCCTTGACATCCACATCCCACCCCCACCCCCCCAGTAAGGAAACCTCCGTAAAAAACTTCTACAAAGCCAACTTCATGCTACTAAAGTCAGAAGTGACAAACATCATGACACCCATGCAGATGGGAGCTGAATCCTTCACTAAGGCACTGTACGAGCACATCCACTCATGCATGAATCGTGCCATCCCAAATAGAACCAAGACGCTCTCCTCCAAAAAACGGAAGCCAATCTGGTGGCCCCCTGCCATATACTAACTATACAATAGAAGGAAGAAACTGTTGCAGAAAAGAGGAAAATCCCAGGATGCAAAAAACTCCTTACCAGCCTCAGTAAGAAGCTGAGATCCCTCATAAAATCCTCCAAAGCTAGTTATGAAAATAAAATTGCTAAAGATTCCAAAGACAACCACAAGGCATTCTATAGTTGTGTCAAGAATCTAAATGGCAATGCTCAGATCTGTTCTGAGCTACAACAGAATGGCATTAAATATACTGATCCCAAGGATATTGCCAATATCCTGGCAGATGGATTTAGTGCCAACTTCACCCCCTAAAGGGCCGATCTCAATACCAAAAGATTGCCAAATTCCAGTAATCATGACCACACAGGTGGAAACCGCACTCTCCGAAGCTAAGAATACAGCATCCATGGGACCAGATGACATCCCGGGCTGTGTACTACATGAACTACAAAATTAACTGGCACCTCAGCTAAATGTCATGTTTAATCATAGCCTCAACTCAGGCTTTGTGCCCACTGAGTGGCGCACAGCTACAGTTCATAGGTTCATAGGTTGATACTAGGCTATCTACCCTAGGGCATTTTTAAGCCTAGCCAGAGTGTGTTTGACCTTTTAGATTAGTTGACTGTGCCTCTGTATAGTAGGTCACAGAAGATAGCCCTTTTGAGGTTAGTTTACTGTGCCTCTGTCTAGTAGGGACACAGAAGAGATCCCAGGGGTAAACCTACGATCTCCCATCCACTCGTCAAGATTTCTCTTGAAGAGGGTCATTGAGGGACTCTGCCTACCATGGATTGGGATTTTGTTCCAGAGTGAGGGGAGCCTCTGGGATATGAATCTGTCCCTCCAGCATGTCCTATTTATTTCTGTGCTGAGGATTAAGTCCTTGGAGCTTGTAGCTCTAAGGGATTTGGATTTCCTGAGGTGGAGCATGTCCATTAATTCTGGGTTGGACATGGCTTTATACCTCAGGCACAGATCGCCTCTGAGTAGGCGGTAAGCAACTGAGTAGAGCTGGAGTTTCTTTAGTCTAACTGCGTAGGGCATCTATTTGAGTCCCTTGATCCTCTTGGTGAGGTACTTTTGGGGTCTTTCTAGTTGCTGCAGGTGTCGGGTAAGGTACATCCCAAATGGGGCATTGTATTCATTTATGGGCCTGATGAGTGATGAGTAGAGGGGCACAATGTCCTCTCTTGATCTAGATGTGAACCCTTTTGTGATAAGGTGGGCTATATAGAAGGTCTTTCTAACCACTTTGGCAACGTGATTGTCAAAGGAGAGATTGCTATCTATCCCTAATTACGTCTTCTGTACTTAATGGATTACCACCTATGTGGTAATTTGTGGGCACTTTGTTTTTCCCAAAGGGGATGACTATGCACTTTTTGACATTTAGCTTTAGGCCATGGCTCTGGCACCAGTTATCTGTCTCTGTGAGACCCTTTTGGAGGATGCTTGTGTCAGTTGGCGAGTCCGTTATGGTACCCAATTTGCAGTCATCTGCGAACTTGGTCAGCCATAGTCCTCCCATGTTAGCCTGTACCTCAGAGAAATATATACCAAACAAGAGAGGTCCCAGGACTGAGCCTTGTGGGACGCCACTTGTAACTGGTTTAGAGTCTGACATGGCACCTGCAATTCTGACCATGTGGGTTCTATCCCTGAGGCAGTTTGCAACCCATGTTGTGACATAGGGGTTGGTATTTAAGCTGGTGAGCTTATTTATGATGCCTGAGTGGGGTATTGTGTCGAAGGCTTTTGCGAGATCCAGGTAGGCTGTGTGGACTACCTTCCCTTCATCTATGGCCTTGGTGACTGTTTCAAAGAAGTTGACCAGGTTCAAGAGGCAAGATCTGCCCTTAACAAAGCCAAATTGGGTAGGATCCAGTGTTTGGAGGTTCCCAATGTCTTTGTTTATGAGTTTCATGATGATACGCTCCATAGCTTTGCAGACCAGGCTAGTCAGGCTTATAGGGCGATAATTTCCGGGGTCCGTTGTGGCACCACCTTTGTGGAGTGGGACCACTGTTTGCTGTACGCCATTCCATGGGTACATATCCTGTAGTAAGGCTGAGATTGAACAGTGGCTTTATGTGAGGGTTCACTTCTTCTTGGAGTTCATGTAAGACGCAGCCCGGGACACCGTCCGGTCCCATTGATGCTGTTTTTTTTGCTTTGGAGAGGGAAGCTCTCACCTGTGCATCTGTGATGTCAGGGATGCTACACTCTGTTGGGATAGACATTTGCTCTTTTGGGGGGAAGGGGGGGAGAAGTTTGCACTGAACCTGTCTGCCAGGATGTTGGCAATGTCTGTGGGTTCAGTGTAGTTATCCCACTCCACAAGGGGGGGACCCACCTTGGATCCCGGGAACTACCATCCCATCTGTCTGACAAGCCTCATCTGCAAGGGCATGGAACGCATTATCATGGAATTTATAAACAAAGACATTGGCAACCTTCAAACACTGGACCCCACCCAGTTTGGGTTCGTGAAGAACCAGTCTTGTCTCCTGAACCTGATTGACTTCTTCAAATTAGTCTCCAGAGCTGTGGACGAGGGTGCAGGGGTCCACACAGCCTATCTGGACCTCGCCAAGACCTTCAACACCATCCCCCACTCTGGAATCATAGATAAAGCTGGGCATAAATCCCTACGTCACTCAATGGGTTGCCAACTGGCTTAATGACAGAACCCAGACTGTAAAAGTAGCCAACTTCAAATCCAACTCCAGACAAGTGATAATTGGAGTACCTCTCTGGGACCGCTCTTGTTTGTCATCCACTTCTCTGAAGTACAGGCCAACACTAAGGGACTCTGGCTAACAAAGTTTGCAGATGACCGCAAACTGGGAGCCATTATTGAATCCCCAAATGATGTGGATATTCTACAAAAAGGCCTTAGAGAAACAGATGCTTGGTGCCAGAGCCATGATCTCATGCTTAATGGCAAGAATCCATGAATTACCACATAGGTGGCAGTACACTAAACACTGAATGTGTGATGAGAGACTTAGGAACACAGGTGGACAGTGGTCTTACCTTCGATAACCACTTCGCTACAACAGTCAGGAAATCCTTCTATGTATCACACCTCATCACTAAGGGCTTTTCATCCAGAAAAAAGGAGGTCATTGTCCCACTGTACTCATCCCGCATTAGACTCATTATAGAGTACAATGCCCCATTTGATAGGTGCCTCACAAGACATCTGCAACAGCTGGAAAGGCCGCAGAAATACCTCACTAAAAGAATCACAGACCTAAAGCAGATACCCTATGCTGGCCGTCTAAAAAAAAAAAAAAAAAAAAAACTCCAGCTGTACTTCGCATATCGTCTACTCAGAGGTGATCTCTTATTAACATACAAGGCCATGTCATACCCTGAGCTGTTGCACATGCTTCACTTAAAGAAATCCCAATCCCTCAGAGCCACACGCTCCAGGGATCTAAACCTTGTCATCAGAATGAACAAAACATGCTGGAGAGCTGGGTTCCTGACCAAAAAACTCCCCATACTCTGGAATAGACTACCCATACATGTCAAGCAGAGCGCCTCCTTGGCCCTCTTCAAAAGGAACCTTGACGATTGGATTGGAGATAGGAAATTCACACCGGGGATCACGTCAGTCGCCCTGCTAGGCAGGGGTCCAGGGAAGTAAATATTGTGGGAAGAAATATCCAGGGAATTGTTATGGCTAGGCTTGTGTATGCCCTTGGGCCAATAGCCTAATACCAACTTATGAACCTATGTGAGTGGAAGAGGGCTGTCACCATTAGCTGGAGGTTTAAATACTTTGTCCCTTCCAATGTTATTCCTCCTTCGTATTCCAGACCTGTGGTTTTGTCTTAGGGGCTCCTATGTAATGGGTGATAGCAGCTCAGCCATACCCTCCACTCTTTGAGCTACTTGCCCAGTGTCCACCAAGTAACACCCACGTAAATACCCCTCAGGATCTGTATACCCATCCCTGCCACTCTGTCAGTCACCTAAGCTGCTAATCAAACCCATATCAGCTGGACACTGTAGTTAGGTCTCTGCCACTGGAATGATTAGGAGACTTTATTTTAGAGTGGTTGGAGTTCATGAACAGTTAAGTAACGTACAATCTCCACTAATGATTGTGACAAAAAGTTTTGCAGCATTCTGTGATGTGAGGGGCAACGATACTTTATGGTGCCTTAAACCAGACATTGCTTATATAGTAGGCCTTCACACTGCATTCAAAATAGAGCTAATATTGGTTCATTAGTGGTTCAGAAAGTGATAGCATAACCTACACTGAAACAACACATGATAATGCTCAGTCATTGATCTCCATTTTTCAGGATCTGCCAAACAAAGTTATTAATTTAAACAAAAAAAAAAATCTGATGTCATTTTCATTCATTCCTCAACAGTTGGTTTCTGACCGATCCCCTGATCAGACTCTGTCTCTTCTTCCAGATCATGAAAAAACTTGAACTCTCAAGCTCCTCCCTTTACCCATAATCCCCAGCCACCTAACATACCTGAGATCTTGTTTGCCGCCATAGCGTTTGGATATAGATTGCGAACTCTTGAGTTTTGAATATATTTTCTTTTCAACTAAGTCTTGAAAGTCATTGAGTTTAACTTCTGTTGTTACCATTTCTACTATAGTAATTACTGTTTTCTCCCTTTAATAATTTTTTACAAATATCGGTTTTCCTTTTTTTTTCCTCATACTCTGAGTATTATTAACACCATTGCTGGTATTCCCCTTTCTTTCTTTTGTATTTCAGTAGTACTCCTAATAACCATCATTGGTAATTCTTTCCTTTTCCTTTTTTCTTTATTTGTTAAAAAAAAAAAAAAACATTTTTTTCTTTCTTTCTCTGTTGTAGTTTAATTCTATTTTTCCAAAATATGAGATAGGCCCTCTGCTTTAAGAAATGTGTGGAATGTGGCCACAAAATACCTAATTTGGACGCACACACTGAGTGTGTTTATTGTTTAGGTCCTAGACATTTGGACATTGAATGTGACCTTTGTAAGGGATTCAATTCCTGCAGTCTGATGGGAAGAATAAAGTAATCCTCAGGGGTTTACTTCTAAATCTTCCTCGACGCCTACTGGGGCTCAAACACCCAACAGACAAGAAAAAAGGATGATTCTACTTACAAAGAGTCTCATAAGAGATCCCCAGAAAGCCCTTCAGCTTCGACTTCAGCTCCAACCATGGAGCTGCCAGTTAAACTAGCTAAAAAGTTGGATCCAAATGTATCAAACCTGAAGTTAAAGTCCGAAAAATTTTTTTAGATCCGTTCTCCTCCTTTAATGTCAGAGCTGATCACATCTAGGCTTCTGTCACCTTTACTGGAGCAGTCTCCCCATCATCAGTTGAGACATTTTTCCACCGTTTACTGTCTTCGATCTTCCAGGAGCCTATCAGAGGTAGATGTGGATAAGGTAATGAAGAAGTTCCTCAGGATCTAAATTCAAATGGGAGTACTTTTGGCTCTAACCCCAGTGGGTCCAAAGACCCTCCTTAGGGTCACACTACCTGTACCTCTTTCTGTGATCCGTGATTTGGTTTTGGAGCCATCTGATACAAAAGCCTTTGAGTCATCTTCCTCTGATCCAAAGATATTGGTGTCTTCGACTCTGTTGGTGTATGCGAGTTGTCTGGGTCTGAGTAGCTTGGAGTCGGACGTATCTCTGAGACAAAGCATCAGCACTGAGGTGTTGGATTTGACTCCAAAGTTATTGAAGCCATCTCTTTCCCTTGGAGCATTGGTGCTAGATAGCTCAGCTCTGACTCCCTCCTCTGGTGGTTTCCCTGTGGGACAGCAGGCGCTGATGCTTTGCAAGCCTGCCTTGTCAGATCTGTCAGTTTCTGCTTCTCCTAGGCACTCTGCTTTTGAGGTAGCGGAGAGAACATTCTCGATACCTAGAGTTCACAACATTGTCTACTTAGGTCTGACTTCATGTCTCATTTGATTTTGAGCCCAGAGCCTCATTCATGCTTTCCAACAGGACAAACAGCCCAAACCAGTATCTAGGCCACCCAGCAGGGTATTAGCTCTTCCTATACCTCTCTGGAGCATTCCACAGAGGAGGTCCCTCCGTTTACCTCCTGAGTGACTCCGCCTGACAATGAGCTCACATATTTAATCTCACAATGGGCATGGAAGGAGCGAGACACAGCTCAGCCTATACCCAACAGACCAGAAAAGATCCCTGTGCCACCTAAAGATCGACCACACTAGAGTAAAGGAGTTCCTGTTGATGCCATGGTTGTAGCTGTGGCCACTGGAAAGGAACTGGCAGAACAAAGTTCCTCTGTCAGCCACCCTACTTGGGAGTCTAGGGCACTAGACATATTTCAGAAATGTGTCTATGCTTCAATGACCTTTGCTGTTGGGTCGCTGATTTATTTGGCATATTTCACAGGGCTTCAGAGAGGTTTGATCAAAGAGCTTATCAAATCTCTCTCTGGGACCATATCCTCCATGAAAGGGAGTACCATTTCCTTGCAGTCAGTTACCCTTCAGTCCATTTCTAATTTGTCCATGAGTCTCATCCCTCATATTGTTGAAGAAATCAAAGGCAGCAGGTTCAGGCATTTCCAATTAGGAGATTTGCCTGGATGTGCTTGTGTGATTTTGGAAACCCTTCAGATCTTCTTTCATTGATGCACCCTTTGATAGAACCTCATTGTTTGGCCCCCAAGTGAGAGAGAGAGAGAGAGAGAGAAAAAGACTCTCTAGGTGCGACCAGGAAGGGATAACCCTGTCTGTGGTAGAAAGATGTGGTTCAAAAAATCCCAGGGTCCCTTTCAAGATACACGTGGAGAGAGTTCCTCCCAGGGGAGGGGGGGGACTCAAATGGAAAAAGCCATCCCCGGAGTAGAGGTGGGTCTCATAATCAGGGATCTAGAGATTCCTTCTCACAGATCCTATCAGAGATTTTGAACTGAGGCCCAACTGTCCAACTATGGAAGTAGTGGGGTGGGGTGGGGGGTGTATCATCTGTCCCTGTACCACAGATCCTGATTAGATATTACAAAAGTTTCATGGGTGCATAGGATAATATCCAGAGGTTATATCATACCATTTTCTGTTATAGAAAAGATCCCTGATGTTCCACTCTGTCAGAGGGAAGCAGCAGCATTAGAAATAAACAAGTTGCTAGAAAACAGTCATCCAAGAGGTCCCCCTGACCAGAGAGAATCCGGAACTTGGTCAAGATTATTTTTAGAGCCATAAAAGACTGGGAACTTGAGACCAGTTTCAGATCTCAACAAACTAAATCAAGTCTGTTCAGTATACAAAGTTCCAGATGGTCACGGTTCAGTCCATTCTGCCATTTCTGCACAAGAACAACTGCATGGGCTTAATAGATTTTCAGGATGTGTACTATCATATCAAGATGAACAGATGATCTAGAAGGTGTCTGGGCTTCTGGCTGGGAGCCAGTCATTATCAGTTCAGAGCTCTGCCCTTTGGTCTCACCACAGCCCTAAGGGTGTTCAAGTGTATGGCAGTTGTAGCAGCTCACCTAAGACTGCTGCAATTTCATATGTTTCCATACATGGATGACTGGCTCTTGACCTCTCCAACCAGGCATCACCTAGTTCAGGCAAGGGACTACTTACTCCAGCTGTACCTTCATCTGGGGATATCTGTTAATTACAGCAAATCTCAAATTAATCCAACTCAGACCCTGGAATTCATTGGTGCTCTTTTCAGTACAGCCAGTCAAATAACTGAATTCACACTTCTAGTTGAAACAGACAGACACACAGTTGACTAAGAGCTTTTGCCTAGCATTACAGTTAAAAAGGCATCTTCAGGGTTGAAACAGGCAGACACACAGTTGACTAAGCGATTTTGCCTAGCATTACAGCTAAAATGGCATCTTCAGAGTCTGAAGATGCCTTTTTAGCTGTAATGCTAGGCGAAAGCGCTTAGTCAACTGTGTATCTGTCTGTTTCAACTAGAAGTGTGAATTCAGTGGAATAAAAGACCATCCTTTCATTTTGAGCTTTGGGCTGCAGCTTTATTTGCTTTTAAGGAGGGAGAGTGGAGTTTGGTTCTCCGTCAAATAACTTCTCTCCCTCTGTTTTGGATTTAAACTATTCAGTTCCAGGTCAAAAAGATTATTTGAAATCCTTCTCTTTTAGCTCGTATGATACCCCAACCCTTTGTATCCATGTCAGCAGCAATTACCCTTGTACCACTGGCCAGGTGTTCCATATAAAAAATTCTTCAAAGGACACTTGCAACTGAATGGGCTATTCTCCAACACCATTTATCCAGGCCAGTCAAGGTAAATCAAGCTCGCAAGAATTATCTTCTCTGGTGGATTCATTCCATTCAAATACACAAATGCCATCCTTTTCTTCTCCCTCAGCGCAAGGCCACAGTAACAACGTATGCATCTCGCATAGAGTGGGAGGGGGCACTACCTGGGAGGGACAATCCAAGGCACATGATCACCTGAAGAGGCCAACACACGCACATCAATGTCCTGGAAATGAGAGCACAGTTATCCTCATTGCCCTTATTGGCCTTGTCAGAGCTGGTTTCTCTTCCTTTGGACTCATCTTTTACAACCTCTCGGACTCTGGATCTAACTCCAGACATCCTGTCTTGCCCAACATACATGATTCATCCAGATATTTCAGGCCTCAAGTTGACTGTATGGTTTCTCCAGTTCAATTGATTTCTAGACAGCCTAGGCTGTCTTTTCCTGTCCATCATATCTTGTCTTTCCCATAAAGCTTCCACCAGGGTAATTTATCAAATTAAATGTAAAAGGTTTGTTTGTTGGGCCCACACACAAAAAAAAAACATGGATATCAATTATTTTTGACTTTTTGGCTAAAATTTTCAGTGAGGGTGCCAACTCCTGAATTGTCAGAGTACAATTAGAAGCCATTTCCTAATTTCGTATAGGGGTAAATAATTCAGCTTTAGCTTTCTCCAAGCTGTAAAGCATTTCTCAGAGGAACCTACCTACTTAGACCGCTTTTAAAATATTCTACCCATCCTTGGGATCTAAATATTGTTCTTCAGACCTTGACTCAAACCCCCTTTGAACCATCAGCTACATCTTTTCTAAAATTTTTAATCTAGAAAACAATTTTGCTGTTTGCTGTCATTTCTGCCAGAAGAGTGTGTGAGCTTCAAGCACCGTCTTGTAAACCTTATTTAATTTTACACAAAGATATGGTTTCTTTATGGACCAGTCCTTCATTTTTACCAAATGTGGTGTCGGAATTTAATATTAATCAGGTCATCAATCTCCCAGTCATCTTTCATAACTTTTCAAACAAATGAGAATATGTACATTTTTGGGATGTCCATAGACAGTTACGTTTCTACCATTACATAACCAAAGATTTTGAGAAAATTTGAACAATTGTTTGTTTCCTTTCTGATTCAAAACAAGGCATACCAGTATGTAAAGTGACTTTAGCCAAGTGGTTGACTGACTGTATTACTGTTGTTCATGAGAAAGTGGGTTTGTCATTACCAAAACCTCTAAGAGCCCATTTCACAAGGTCTGTGGTGACTGCGTCAGCATTTTTCTCTAGAATTTCCTTGGATACTTGTGCAGCTGTAGCTTGGGCTAATCCTCATACCTTTATTGCTCATTACAAATTGGATGTGATCTCTAGGGAAAGAGCAGCCTTTGGCTCAGCTGTGGTCTGTGGTATCCTTCGTTGAGTCATCCCAGGAATAAGTAGCTGTGAATTCTGTCCCAGTTGTTGAGGAATGAATGAATGAAAACAACATCTGATAAAAATGTTAAGTACTCACCATAACGTTCCATCTGTGTTGTCCATTTTCATTCTTTAAACCCCCCTGGTTCTTTCTTGTTTAACTGCTGGATAGAGCAAAGAGTTTGGAGGAACCTCTGTTCCTTGTTTGAACTCCAGCTTTCATTCTTTTCTTAGTTTCCACTGCTGTATATATCTGTGGGCAGCAAACTAGATCTGATGTATGTTAGGTAGCTGGGGAATTTTGGGTAAAGAAAGGAGCTCTAGAGTTCAAGTTTTCTGTGATCTGGAAGAAGAGGCTAAGTCTGATTCAAGGATCCATTCCAAACTCAATTGCTGAGGAAGAATGAAAATGGACAACACAGACGGAACGTTATGGTAAGTACACAACTTTTATATACACTATATTTACTGCTGTAAGAAGGACTTTGGCAAAAAATGTATTGCAGCTGTCCAAGTCACTTGGAAGGTTTACAGTTGAAGTGCTCTACCTTGAATGATGCTGAAACAGATTTAAGGATGTTAAAATTGTTGTCATGACACATTAGTACCTGACTCAGGGGGTGTTGTTATGGAGCAATCATCTTGGACATTTTGGGGGGAAATATCCCTCTTGCTTCAAGGGAAAAATCATAAAGGAGTGTTTGTTATGTATTTAAGAAAAAAGGGAAGAGAAATGTCTTTTGTTTTGTAGTTGAAAAGCTTTTAATTGTGCCACTGTGTGGAAATGGTGTGGATCACCATTGTAAATGTAACCACCTACAGAAATGCTTGCAGCATATAGGAGGCTCATTTGGCACAAGGTAAACACAATTTAAACCTCTAACAAGCATTTTAAACAGTTTTTGTCAACTGTTACAGTTCTTCACCAGGTATTGCTATTACTGTACACAGTTAAACCTCTCGTAATCAATTTGTGGAAACGAGAGGTCAGAGCCTGCTGTTAGGATCTACTTATGCTCTCTTGACTGACTGACTGTTTTAAACTGTCTGAATCTTTACACAAGTTGAACTGCAATAATGTTCTGCTAACTGAATATTTAATGTTCATTTGAATTCTCAGTTTAAAAGCAAATTGAATAACTTTGTGTTTGTCTTACCAGATTTATGAACTTACAGGTACTCCCACACAAACATTATAGTCATTTAGATTTGAAACTTAAACATGCACACGTTATTTTTCTCATTATTGTTATTACTGGGCAATTCAGTTCTATGAAAGTACATGTCAGAAGGACATTAGATCATGCAGTGATCTTGCTGTCATTTAATTCATGAACCTGCAAAAGGAACAAGTTTATCATTGTATTAGTATAAAAATATTGCATCCTTTGTTACACAGGGTACAGTTTATTCTTGCAATTGTGCTGATTTTTAAATCTATGTACCAGACATTTTATTCAGTTTTCCTATAGACCAAAATACAAAAGTAGACATTGGTACATCTGGTACGTCTGATGCATCTGATTAGCTACCAAGCCACTTGTCATATCCAGTCCAGTACTGCTAATGCTTCAAGCTACTTACTCTCTTAAGATTTTCCTTCCCATAATCCCTGTATACTAAATCTACTTGAATCGCATTTCCCACCTTCATTTGGAGCTTGTCAGGCTAATGGATGTGTAATTCCTCAGGTCTATTATAAGCCCCTCCCTTGTGAAGAGGCATCACAACTGTGTGCAAAACCTCTAGGGCAAAGCCAGTGGATAAACTCATGATGAATAGTGGTCGGAATGGGTCTACCAGTGCAGGTAACAGTGTTATTGGGCCCCAAACAGGATGTTTTTTTTTTTTTTTTTTTTTTTTTTTTTTTTTTTTCTGGAAAGTACTTATAAAAAGTGTTCTTTTGTGATGATAGGGGTTTTGGGCCCTTGTGTATATGTGGGTTTGGTATAGATGTCTCTAGGGTAAAGTTAGGACTGAATTTGTTTGCAAGTGTATTTGCAATATTCACTAGATCAGACCTGGCCGCGGTGGTGTAGTGGTTAGTTTTGTTGCCTCACGGCAAGAGGTTCTCCCGTTCGATTCTCTGCTGGAGCGCCTTCTGTGTGGAGTCTACATGTCCTCCCTGTGGTTAGTGACGTTTGAAAGACATGCAGGTAGGTGCGTGCGTGAATGGGTGTGCCTTCTTTGAAGGTTGGGCGTCGGGGCTGGCAAGTCAGCACCATAAAAATCCACTGCCAATCATTAGCGATCCCTAACCGGAAAAGCCAAAAGACCATTACCAGATCAGAGTAGATAGTGCCATTTTAAGTGAGTTCATAGCAGTGCTGGGTAACATTTTGTAACTTCCTGACATAAAGCAGGATTTGTAGTTATCCTTGGGTACCAATGCCAACCCATTGGGAAGTCTTAGTTTTCTTGACAGTGGTTTTCAGAACTTGGGATAGTGTTTTTGATTTTAAGCTTTATTTGTGAGTCTTTAGGTTTGTTATATCTATTCTCATGAGCTTTTTTTCTCATATTGTGTTGTGTTTATGCATGTGGACCACCACACTGGTTTGCTCTTTCCATTCCCTTTTTGTTTACTTTTGGTAGGGATCGACAGGTTTATACAGTTTTCTAGGTGAATCATAGAATTTATTTACATAACTACTAGATGACTCTGCATCTTGTGGAGTATGGTTATTTGAACCTGGAGAGTTCATCATAAAATTGTAGGCAGTTTACATGTTTGGAGTCTTTGAATATTGTGATATTTGTTTCATTTGGTTTAAGGATTTTGAAAGAGAAAGCTATCAATTAGAGGTCAGACTTCACTGTGGAATGATATACCTGTGTAATTGTACATATGGCGTCCACATTTGCAAAGTCGAGACAAATAACATTTTTACTTTTAGTAGGTTCTTTGACTATTTGATATAGGGAGGCATAGGTTTTACAGTTTATCGATGGGTATTTAAGTCTCCCTGCACAATGGAGATTTTGGACATATGAAGTTTGTCCAATGTATTTTAGAACTGGAAATGGTTTTTGAGTGTCATCAAAGGAGTCCTGTTACATGCTTTGATGTAATCATTTTATTTAGGCTGAATTGAATGTCAGTGTTTGGTGTTTGAGCCTCTGGAATCTTTCTTGGGGTAATGTGTATACCCCACCACAGTTTCCTTTGGGTCTTAAAGGCATGGTAGAAGCAAAATATCTTCGCTACTAACAAGTTAGGACAAAGCGTCCAAAGTTATCCTGTCCTGATGGCTGTCTAATTGTATTTTATTTGCATACAAATAACAGAATATATCTTTACCTGCCAAACCGAAGGATCTTTCTGCAATGTCACTCACTGCTTTAGCAGCCTTTTTCAAAAATTCCACTGTGGATGAAGTTTGTGCTGTAACTTGCCAGGCACTGTACACTGGACATAATTTCCAGAGCCAGGGCTTCCTTCAGAGCAACAATCCTTAGGGGTGTACTGTCGCTGGGTCTGGCACCCATGTCCCTTATGAACAGAGGTAACTTGTAAATGCCTGGCCCCAAATGTCCTAATTGGATACAGGGCATCATTATTCTTTTGGGAAAACATGGCTAGGGTTAGAAAGGCCCCCAGGTCAAGTAACAATCTATGAATACATCATTGAGTCAAATTCCAAGTCAGGTTTCTAGAGTACTAAGTGAACGATGCAGGTCTTCTACTTTGTCTTGTGACTGCTGAATCTGAAGGTAGGTAGTTTAAGGAAGTTTTGTCACAGGCTTCACAGTCTAACTGTATCAAACAAGTAAGGGTAGAAAGTAAAACAGCAGCTGTCAATATTATAGGTATCTTTTTGAATTGTTTTGATTATTTACCAGTCCTGAAAAGTCATCTCTTCCAGAAAAAAATAGATTTAATTGCTGAAGTTGAACAGCATTACTGTGATTTTCCATCACCACAGTTAAAGAAGCAGATTATTACCAGTGCTAAGTCATTTTAGAGTAATAAAGCTCTTTATCATGGCACACTCCCTACTGAGTTGCACAATAAATTTCCATGTACTTTGACCTGATTATTTTGTAAGGTTACTGAATGCATTAGGCCCCTTTTGTAGCATAATAAATCCATTGTCAATTGCCAAAATAATTTTGATTCTAAAACCCAAAGATGATCATATGCAAATACAAAATTATAAACCAATTTTCAAACTGATTTTAAAATTTGTGCTAAGTTAGTCAATATTTTTAATTTCTTACAAAAATAATGCACCTTACCAGGTCCATGGTATAGAGAGATTAAGACACTAGGCTACTAAACAGGTAGCTCAGTTTTGAGTAGAGGTGTCTGTGCCTGTAGGAGCTGATTAGGGTGTATGGAAGTGAGCATCCATAGTTGGCTCACCTCTCCTGGGATGGAGTGGATTAGTGTATGAGAAATACTTTTGATCTTTCTACGGGAAAACACAAATGTCCAAGGATGTGAATTTGGCCATCTTGGACAGAGCCTAGTGTTTTAAGACGTTGACTCTCTAGAAAGGTGTAGAGAGAGGAAGGCCTTGATTTAAGGGTTTTGGGGAATGAACATTTGACAGATTGAGCAAGAGTTGTGATTGTGTTTAAGGCCTAAGCAAAAGAAGTCCTTGTATGGAATCTGCTTACCACTCTCGCAATTACCTGTCCTAGCTGACATCTAACAACTTTCAACAAAGTAACCTAAGTAAAAAGGAAGGATAAGTGATCTAAGCAAAGGTACCAACGACCAAAGGGCAATCAGTTAGATGAATGCACAGTCTGCATTCGTGCTGGTGGTGAGATAGTCTGAGGATCCACAGTAGTCCATCTGTCTATATATCGCAACGCTTATGAGCTGAGGTCATTTGTCAGATGTACGACCTCTGGAAAGTAAAGATTTGATATTCTGGTTGTATGTCAGTGGTGACAACATATATGTCAGGAGTACAGCAACAGTGATCATTAGGGCATCTACTGTTATAGTACGTTCTCATGTTATTCCGCATAATAGAATATGGCTAATTGAGGGGTCTTGAGCAACATGTTAGAGCCAGAAGTTTAAGAAAAACAGTGAAACCGGGCAAAGTGTAATAAAAAATGCAGTTATCAATGTAATATATATGTAAAGGCCGTAAAAAAAAGCTTACTGCTGAAAAGTTGAAGCGTACACACACGGTTTTCTAGTGTGGTCCATGGAAATATTAGCTTCAGTGATGTAGGGATATAAAGCCCTGACTATGACCTAGACTGCCTAGGATCGATTAACAACTTGAGTGTCTGACATCACTGGCAGGGAGGATGAGTATGCCTGACCTGCATAGGACAGCATGTAAAGGTGGGTGAATCTCTCATTGGACTCTGGGGCAAGCCAGAGCTGAGAGAGAGTAGGGATAGACATGTGGGTAGAAATGAAGAGGCATGACTTCTAAGGATCCTGGGGTGCAGGCCCTTTCAGAACCTATGCCTTACTGGCCCACCTGGCGTAACAGTGAATAATGTCAATGCGCTAGGGCTAGGGCTAGAGCTTGGGGCAAGCTTTAGTGCAGTATTCAGCACGTGACACTTCCAGGTCTGGCACAACTCTATACCTACTTTTCCTCCTCATCCTTATTCTGTCAACAGCAGCAGCCTTACAGGCTGGTTCTGATGTAACATACATTCCCATTTTTTCTTTCCCCCTCTGTTAGATGGCACTGACAAGAGGGTGAGAGCATTGAGGAGAGAGTTGAACAGCTAATGGCCAGCTGAACGGCACTAAAACAAAATACATATAAATTAGCATAGTTTGGTGCACATTTTGTATACGAGGCCATTGCTGTTATGTAGAGAAGTTTGCTATTAAAAAAAAAAGTTATAATGAAGGCAAAAATGGAGTAAACTCATGGCAAAGGTTATTCCTGGTCCTTGTTTAATTAAATCTGAAGTAGAAATAGTAGCATTTATCTTGGCCCAGTAAAAATCATTCCGCAGTGTTGCATCTCAGAGTTGGCTTGCTACTTAGTCATGGCTGAAAAAATGCTTGCATCAGTCCATTCATCCAGTTAACAAAGTAAATAAGTAAAAGTTCATCCAGAAATGAACAGTATTCATTAATGATGGAGTAAAGGAATGTAAAGTTTTAAGGAAGAAGCAAGTTAATGGGTACTGTATTAAGTATAAACATTAATGAACAGCAGAAAAACATGACTAAAGAATTTATAATAAGATGTATGAACTTTTCATAGTGTGTTTAATAAAATGATAAAGAAAGTTGACCTCTTTGTCAGACAAAAAGCTTAGCTTTTTACCTCTCAGCAATAATTTATGTAATGTTGTAGGGAGCAGAAGGTCAGACGGTGATGGTCATAGACCTTCTTCTGGAAATGTATTATGCATAGTTAAATACTTTGATTACTCATAATAGTAAATTCCCAACCATATGCGCTTCCTTAAAGACGTACTCGTGACTCAGAGTTTGCCTGCAAACACAGCCAGTCTTATTTAAAATGTTTTGGTGTGGGTTTCAAACTGTTGAAATTTGCTATCAACTTATTAACATATGCTGATAATTGTTTAATTAGATGTCACATTTCTGACTACTGGTAGGCTGAACAACAATTGCCTAGAGGTGAATGTAAAAAAGAAAAGTTAGATGTGAGACTTTCTAACTGAACATGAAAAGCAGCCTTTTGTGTTTCATTTCATCTAAAGTCAGCATGGTAGATAAGTAGGATATGAAACTATAAACCTACATGACTTTGGTATACATTGTTGTGATCTTTGGTGTTTGGGCGCACATTATGGAGCAATCACAGTATATACATTAATTTCTTGTAGTGCCTTGTATTTATAAAATTTTGAGAAATTTTTTCTTCTGACAACCTAAACTGCCTTTTAGTTGTTTTAAGAAGATGCATTAGTGTAACTCTGTATTTTAAGTTTATTAACATATCTGAGTTACCTTTATATTATGTTTATCTTTTTCCCACAAAGTTGTTAACCTTTAATAAGTATGACTGTCGTGCTGCATTAATTATCTACAATGTTGTGTGGGATTTAGAATGCTCCATTTCTATTGCACCTAGGTGAGCGCATTTATGTATTTTTTAATGAAAGCTTTTTTATTGTATATCATTATTTTCAGTGTTTTTCCAGGTTTTTAAGCAATTGTCCCATTTTTTATTGCAGGAAGTTTTACTGTGGATGACCAGGATTACTGCTTTTCTTCCATTCTGCACAATGTCTTGGCTGCAGAGACTTGTATTGTTCTTACTAGAAATCATGCACACATTTATGTTTTATAGTATGACCTGATAAGCATATTATAGCTATAAATTTTTCTTATTTATGGCAAGGATTCTGATTTTTTAAAGTTTCAAAGCTGCCTTTTAGATGAGCTATAAACATTTATATGTATATCCTGACCCAGTGGATTATGAGAGAGGTGTGTATGCTGGGGGTGTTACAGGCTGAACAAGTGGAGAGTTGCATTGCAGAAGCGCCATGGGCAGCCATTGCTGGACTATTAAAAATGCTTTTATTTATTTTAATTTTGCAAAATTAACTGGTCCAAAGACCATTTTCAGCCATAACATGATCTCTGAGGTGAGAAACAGAAGTAAAAACACTGTAGTTCAAAAAGCTACAAGAAAGCAGGAGTACAAGCCGTGTAGTTGCAAACAAAGAAATTGGTACATTATGGTAATTAAATAATATCTTGGTGTACACAGTATGTTTCAGTAATCACACTGAGTTGTGATGTGTCATAGTAAAACACTGATTACTTGTAGAGTACAGTTGACATTTACTTGAGAAATGTATAGGAAATTAATTCTGACAACAGCCGTAATCCATGTATGAATTGTATATTCACTAAGTAGGTATAGATGTAGCTGGGGAATAATAGCTGGATTAACCAGTTTTGTTTTACATTTTTGATTGATGTGGGTGCTTGGCTGCTAAAACCACAATGCGTGACCTAGTGATAATTTCCTTCAGGGATGTGCTGTAACAGTGAGTTGTGTTATATAATTATTGTATTTCCAGTTTATATATGTTACAGCAGCTTTTTAGGTATTAAGCCCACTACAGTCATTTCCTCCAGTAGTTTTACTGTTACATTCATGTTTGTCTGTTTGTGTTTTAGTTCATCATTGAAACTGAGCAATGGAGAGACAGAGTCCGTGAAAACTATGATAGTTCATGATGATGTAGAGAGTGAGCCAGCAATGACTCCATCAAAAGATGGCACTTTAATTGTTCGGCAGGTATAGTACACTGAACATGATTTGTAAATCTGATGTTTCAATAGTTAACTGACATATTCTTCCATGTGTTTTTAACATTTCATTTCTTTTTTTACCCTCATTTTGTATATCAGTAGGAATGTTATGGAAGTAGTCTAGAGGGGAAGATATGCAGTGTCTTTTGTGCTGTTACAGTGCATGTGGAAAGTTTGTTAGAGCTTTCTCCTTCATTGATGCGTTAACTTGCATGTTATCACTGGCACCACTGTTCTGACAATGAAAAGCCATTTAGAAATGGTTAGGTACCATTACTGTCAGCAGTTGTATAACTATGGTTTCCAGGCAAATAAATATTCCATAATGGATTTTCGTAGTTAGGACATGGTTACTTTTTGTTCAGAAAAGATTACCTTATCTTAAAATGGCAAATCCAATGTGGCAGACATCTTTGAGAAAAAGCAGGTTAAGATCACAGAAACTTTAACTCAGTAAAGAATTACTGGCCTGCATATGAAGAAAATGTAAATGAGTGGTGCTGGTAGTTATATCTCTTATTGTATGGGAGATGGAGTGTAATTTGGGGGTGTTAAAGTGAACCAGCGTGTTAAGTACCTCCAGGGTGGTAGATATGTAGGGCCCTAACTAATGTGCTACTTTAACAATGTGAAGTCAGTATAAGTTAGCATCTTATTTACCCAAAATATTATAAGTTATTATACACTGACCATCAGTAGTGATATGCTTAGTGCCTGACAGTCAATTTTATGTTGTTTTATTTTTAAAAGAAAAGAAATGTATTCAGCAGTAATGACAAAATTACTGAACACGGTTACAAAAGACAAACTGAAGTGTGATGCTGATCATAACTTGTTAGGGAATAGGTATTTAAGCAACTCTTGAGCAAGACAAGTATGCCTGTTTTTTCTGCAGAGTGCAGGCGACAAAATGCGTGTCATCTACCATGAGAGCAATGGCTTTGCCAGTCGTATTCACCTCTTGCCAGATCTCTTACAGCAAAGCCATTCCTCCTCCACTTCTTCCTCCCCATCCTCCAGCCAGGCGACACCCACAATGTCCCCACTGACACCCCTGGAGAAGCTAACTTCTATTGAGGTATGTCTCACACCACTAAAGGCTGCTTTCAAAAGTTATGCCACTTCTATCTGGTAGCTAGTAATTTTGGAAATCCAGCCAGTCTGCCATGGCTGTAACCTTCTGTCTTTTCTCTGTGTAACATATTCTTTAACTTGCCATCTCTAAAAGGCACTAAACCAAAGCTGTATGTAACAAAAGCATTTCTGTACCCCCAGACTTGCCAGTGAATTATTTGCTTAGCTTATTTTGTAATCCATTGTTTCTGGCTACATAAGGGATTCTGTGAACTGTGAAATGTGATTCAGTTGGTAGTACATCATAGTGCCTTATTTTAGTTTGTGTTTTATAGGCTGTATCAAAAAATGTCAAAATTATTTTGCTGGCTCTTTCATGTTACACTTAAGCGGAATCTTGCGTTCACACATAGTGCCTGACCAGACTTTGTGGGGCATTCTTCTGTAAAGAATGTTGCAGTCTTGGTTTTGATTTTTATTTGTATTATTAAATTAAGCAGATGCAAGGTTGATGTAAGTAAGACCCACCAATTTCTAAGGAAGTAGTGATTGATAATTTATATTAATTTCACCAAATTTGTTTGGCTATATCCAGAGCAGTCCAACAAATGATGTGAAGGAACTCCATTAAATGATTGTGAGTATTTTATTAACTGCTGCAGTCATGAGAACAGAAGAGCATCAAAAGAGTAGTAATGTGGTGGGTCATCATATTGGCAACTCGGCCTATGGGTTCAGTCAAGTTATGGCTATTAGCTTCAGAAATTGAAGGGGGGGGAGCTACATTTCTAGCATTGAACAATGATTATGTAAATCACATTTCACAGGGTCAGGCCAGACACACTAATAAAACTGAATTTATCACTGCTTTTATAACATCTGTATGTACTAAACTGGCAAGTTTTACATACAGCAGAATTCACATCACTTTTATTTCCCAGCTTTCAAAAACCTTGTGTGTGTTCATTGCTTGGTAGATTAGACCAGTTGATTGGGTTTTGTTACTAATCATGTTGCATGCAATTGTTTCTATTTGTCGTTTTAGATGTATATAATCATTTCATTTCACTGAGCCCCTTGTCTAAGTGCAATAAATACTTTGATTTCCTAGAAACTGTTGCTGCTGTTTTCTGGCAAGAGGCTCATATTTGTTTCTACCCATTATTCTCCATTTGTAATGCTTTATATTCAGCAGAGGCAGTGTAGTTGTGTTGTTCAGTTCAATTTGCCAAAAGTAAAAATGGATTTTTGTCTCTTATCCAGACCACCTCTGGTTTAACCAGTATCTGGGGTTAGAATAAGTATACAGGTTTTTATGTACAAATTGTCAGCTGAGCTCTGTAAAAGGTAACAGAATGTCTTAATTTATGGAGCAGTTTTAAGAATTGGCTTGGATGTAGTATTTACTAAAGAAAACAAAAACATCCTAGGTTCCCCAGTGTGATTTTTATGTCCTGTTTGCTTTAGTTTAACATTTTCACTCACATAATGTGGTTAAGGAGTTTTAATTTTATAGGCTGTTAACTGGTGACTGAAGCTATTTTGCTAAGTCAGATGACAATGAGGGCTGAGGTCAAGGAGCAGAGCTGCTTTTGCTAGCTCTGCTGTCATTGAAAGGGTGTGGGTTTCTTTTTGTTTTGATAGTAACCCTCAAGTGAAGGCCATGAGCTCTAGTTCTTGTAAATGGGAGAAGAAAAGTAGTGACAGTCCTCTTTTGGGAGTAGTGAGAGTTTGGAAGTATGTACTTATAAATCACATTAACATTATTACATGCCATTCATTATGGTAAAGGTAGGAATAATGCAGAAATGTGTCCTGCCATCAGAATAGCACCATACTGGGATGCCCCAAAAAATAATTGATATAAGCAAGAATGAAGGAAATGGAAAACACAGTCACTCCAATGAAAAACAGCCAGTTCCTGCTCACGGAGAGCACAGGGTTAATGCAAGAAGTATATACTCAAATATCAAAATACATCAACCACTCATCAGACGTTACCCAGACGTGACTGTCAGTTAAAAGGCAAAAATTACCTGGTTTCAGCTCTGGATCTTAGCCTGTTTTATAAATGTTTACTTCTATTGCATGTATGATCAGAAGAACAGGGTCTTTGCAAACCTCAGGGCCCTTCAAAACTTTTTTGACTGTGACTTTTCTTTTCCCCTTTGCAGTGGTTTTAGCGTACCCGCATAGTGTACTGTAATGGAAGTTTCATGCCAGAGTACATGAAATTTACCACGGGTATGCCACACCAGCTGCAAAAGGTATCCCCCTTACTCCACCAGGAACCATCCATGCAATATGCTTATGTCCAACAACCCCCCCCCCCACATAAGCATGCCCATTCTTCCTGCATGTGCCTAAGCCAGTAGGCAAACATGAGCCACTTGGGCCATAGTCTAGGCTCTGTTCCTGTACACCATCAGTGCCCTTGGAGCCTTGTGAAGAAGAATAGAGAGTGGGTAAGGTTTAGAAGTCAAAAACTATGTGATGCTTGTCTGACAATGGTTGTGCATTTGATGTGCTTTATTTCCATAGCAGGGCATGCCTTCGTTGAAGGTTGGACGTCGAGCTGGCACCTCGGCGTTCGTGAAAATCTACTGCCAATCATTAGCAGACCGGAGTTCCGCTGTGGCGACCCCTAACCGGGAAAAGCCGAAAGACGAACAACAACATTTCCATAGCAGGGAATGAACAGGTTGTAATAGACACAGACATTGTTAGCAGATGTAGAAGTAATAAAATTAAAAACATCACTGGACACACTCACTGTCCAATATTTTTAAACTTGAGTAACCCCTGGCTTGAAGGCTTTAATTGGATGACATGGTAATGAAATAGTGTGTTGAATTTTTTAATTATGACATCCTCATACTTTGTTAACAGCAGTTGTAGTCTTTTGCCATGGTACCAGACTTTCTGTGAATGTTTGCTTAGTATTTTTTTTCAAAGTCTGGAGGTGTGTGTTTTTATTTTTTAATTATTCCATGGGCATGTGACATCAGATTCATACATCACTTTGTCAGGCTGACAAAACAGCCCTCCCTTTGAGAAATGATAAATGTACTGAACTCTTAAAGGTCATCCGATCTCAAGCCTGAAACTAGTGGATTGCATGTGTCTTTTTAAAAAGTTTCGGTAATTACAGAAGAAGATAGAAATTTAGAGTGACTGTTCCCTTTTAAGGAGGCATTGAAATATTTCAGTGTCCTTGCTTTTAAGGTGGTAAAGGATGAGATGTAGGATTAAACACTTGTTCAGCTTGGAATGTTGCCTTGCATATGCCAGGGAGCCCTAGCTCAGTAAACAATAAAACAGAATCTGGAAAGGTAAAAAGAACCTTGGAAATGGCAGTTACTGTGGGTATTGGTGTTTTGTCTTTACTTCTTGATGATCTGTCCACTGCAGTGGTTTCTATCTAGTACTCCTATATTGCTGAACAAGAACCAGCAATATAGAAATAAAACTGAGCTTGACTATTAGAAATGATGTCACACCATAGTGGAACAGTATATGTTATGCAGAAATGTAGCGCACATTGAAGGGCAAAAACACAGAAGCACACAGTCTCCTTTGTAGTAGCTATTGCTACACCATTTAGCACATACAGTAGTTAGGAAAAACATTTTTAAGTAAAATTGTTTATCTTTATGAAATGTAATGTAAAGCATGGCCATGCCTAAAAGTCACAATTTTGCTTTGAAATGTTTTTTTGCCATGGCAAGTGAAAGGGGTAGGAAAAGACCAATATTTCTTGATAGCTGCATAGATCTGAATTTATTTCTTTCTTTGTTTCAGATAATTTCACCCCTCATCTTTGAGGGTCGGGTGATGGCAGCATTCTTTGCTTGTCTTTTGCCTCCTTACACTACCTTGATTTGCTTTTTGTCTTTTACTTAACTTCCTGTTTTATTTACTATATTTAGTTTCTTTGGGGAGTGGTGTACAGTAGCAGTTTTGTCTTGTGTATGTTGCAGTATCTCTTATAAATTTGTATTTTAATTTCCAGACGCAGTCAGCTGGTAATACCCTGCAAAAACATAAGTCTTCATCTTCATTTACACCTTTTATTGATCCCAGACTGTTACAGATTTCTCCGTCAAGTGGAACAACTATTGCATCTGTAGGTAAGAGATTAAAGTGTTTTACCAGCGTAGACAAATTTTCATTTGAATATTCATTAGGTTGTAAGGTGAAAGAAATGTAACTTCTGCAAGAATCTCACAGAATCCTGTATTTGTAACTTTCTGAGTACTCCATGCTGACATTGCCATAAAAGTGGCATATCTGAGTAGGTGTAAATGGTTTTCATACCACTATACAGGTTCTGACAAAATCTGTGCTTTTTTGTTTATCTGTCAGCTTTGCAGTCCTCATTGTTTCTCTTCAAGGCTGCTGCATAAACTTTGCTTTTAGAAAACATAGCTATGATGATTTTTAGCCTGCGGCCTTTCCTTAAACTTTAGCTTATATTGCTTTTCAGACTTTTAGCTAGTTAATACTTCATTGTCTCAAAACGCTGCTTTTCTTTGAGAGATCTCTCGCATCAGTGCCTCATATGGTTTGATGTCTCCTCCTTGTATTTTTGCAAGATTAAAACATTGTACTGTGAGAATTTAAATATACTAATTTGAAGAGAATTTAAAGTTATTGGTGTGCAGAAGCATCCTGCATGCTGTGATAGAGGAATGTTTGAAAAAAGATAATTGTGGCTTTTGCTTAAAGAAATGGCGAGAATGGTCAATTGAGTGACTATGGCACCACTCAGAAATGACAGCGATGATGGCTTTAGTGGGTTGATATGAAGGACATAAATATAGCATTAGAAAGAACTGTGCATGGTCTAAAGGATTTATTGGGGCTGCTGGTTGTATGTGGTAGTACACTGGCAGTCTGTCAAGTTACTCATTCTGCTGTTTTTGAATGAACACTGTGACTCAGTGTTGCTGGTAAAGCAAAAAGCACACGAGTTGCATGACAAAGCAGCCACGATATGGGGAAGTTAGTGTGTTATAATCAACAGTTGGTAACAATGGAAGACGAAATAAGAAGAAAGAATCTGAGACTAAGCTGAGTGCCCAAAGATGGAAACAATGTGGAGGCCACTCTGATGGGTTTTTAAAGAAGACATGGGTTTTTAAAGAAGACATGGGTTTTTAAAGAAGACATTGGGAAGTGAAAGAATTATCAGTTACCATTAACTGTAGTGAATAAAAATGTGTTAACCAAGAAAAAATATTGTACAGTTTATGCTGTGTGAGGAGGAACAAGTTTTTTTGCAAATATGGTAGCCAGGGAACGGATATGGATGGGAAAAGCAGCCATTTTTTTATATACTTGTGGGTATTACCAAATAGCTTCCCTACCTTTTCTCTCATTGAGCCATTTGTTCCTCTCTTTTTTGAGTGGGATCCAGACATCTGCTTACCTGGGCAGGAGACCTTTAGCCCATTTGCTACATGGCCTGGAGTGTCTAATTTATTTATTTATTTCCAGTTTGATTACCAGGGAAGTCCACTGGGCCCAAAGGACCTGTTTTCAGTGGAGGCCCAGGGAGAAAAGCTCCAGTAAACATAATAAAGTACAAATATAAGAGATACAGAGATACACAGTATAGGACATACAGAGAGCTACATAGTGTAGGACAGTTTACAAAATATGCACAGAGTAACACATAGTCAAACAAAATAGCTTGTGGTTGTTCAGAGGGTTATGTAGATACATTTAAGCAAACACTCTAAGAAACACACCAATAAAATAAAGGTAGAAAACACTTTACATGCACTCATTTAAAGTATGATGCTATTTACAATATTTACACAGTTGTGTTGTGTGATAAGTAGCTCTCGGACTTGTAGAGAGCTTAGACACACTCATGGCGAAGTAACTATAGGAGATTTAGAGAGGTTGGAACCTGTGAGAAAACCTCCTGGGGGCAAATACTTAGATTTAGGTAGGGTAAAGGCAGGTATGTTTCCTTTTAGTGAACAGGTGTTTGAAAAGCTGGGATTTAAAGTTATATGAGTTTGGTATCATCCCATCATTGGCTAATCATCTCATTTGCTCCCCTAGAAAGACGAGTTAGGTGGATAATAGGAGTAAGCCAGCCTACTGAATCCAGTAGGATTATTTCTACTCACTTGAGCTCCAGTTAGACTACCTACTCACAGGAGACATGCATGCCTTTCCTCCACTGTACGTGCTGTTAATATCATTGGCAGCATGCCCTTGGTGTGCATGTGCAGCACCCAGTGCCCCCCATGCCAAGCCAGAGATATCAGGATGGTTAAAATGGCAGGACATCCATCCTCACCAACCCTTACCATTCAGTACCTGTATCTTTAATTAAACATAGGTCATCTGAAATGCAGTCAAGACTTTATCCTTCTATGCCAGCAGTCCCCAATCACCGGACTGATACTGGGTCGTGGATCGTTTCGTACTGGGCCACCAAGCAGTGAGTGAAACAAAAAGTGAATGTGTGTATGTATGTGTATGAGTGTGTTTATGTCTGCCTGCATGTGTGAATGAATGCAGTGTGTGTGTGTGTGTGTGTGTGTGTAAGAAGAGGAGACTGTGTGTGTGTATGAGAGAGAAAGTGAGCAGTGAGATCGATCAAGCCGTTATTTTACACTCGCTAAGCAGCACTTTTGCTGTTTAGTAAGTGTAAAATTAAATTCAAAGTGTGTGTTTGTGTGTATGACTGAGTGCGTGTAAGAAAGTACAAGAGTCCGTGTGTGTGTGTGTATGTGTATGTTTGCATGTGTGAGTGAATGCATGCATGATAGTAAAAGAGACTGTGTGCCTGTGTGTGTATGTGTGTACATGGCAGTGAAAGTGAGAGAGCTTTTATTTTACATTCGCTAAGCAGTGCTTTTGCTGTTCAGTGAGTGTAAGATAAAAAAAAAAAAATTAAAATAGTGTGTGTGAGTGTATGTGAGTAAGACAGAGAGATTGAGCGAGCAAAAGAGAAAAGTGTATGTATGTGTGTGTTTCTGTGTGTGTTTGAGTGAATGTGTGCATAAAAGCAGAGAGAGTATGTGTGTAGAGTGACCTTGGCAGCAGCAATGAGATTTTGCGTACCTCTTGACCATACCACTGAACCTCTCTCACAGTAAATCTGTTCAGCATACCTCTCAACCTCTTTAGAGTGAGAAATCTAGACAAAGCCAAAAATAATGGGGGGACAAAGGCCCAAAAATAGGGACACTTTTAAGTACTGCTCTTACAAACTTAGAAAGTAGATAGAAATACAGGATCTGAAGTAGTTGCCTTCATTTGGTCTTCAACCTGCGGATTCCTAGATCCGTATCGGATCCAACTCAGGAGCATATCCACCATTTGATCAAGCTCAAACTTCCTCCCCTTACCCGTAATGCTCCTATCTCCTTCCTCCCTTTAGATCTCATTTGCCACTCTACATGTCCTCATCGTAATTCGAGCTCTCTGCAATAAAAGTTTGTGGTAAGTGCTGTTGTGGTGTAAAGCTTTCCTTTTTTTCTTTACTCTTCTCTACCTTCTAACTCCCCTCCACATTTCCGTCGGTAAAAATAAAAACAAAAAAAAAAACTCTCTCTCTTTCCCCTTGTGTGTGTGGTCTGTGTGATTGTGTGTGTGCTGGGCCTGAGGTTGGGACATGTCTGACACTCCCAAACCTGACTTCAGAAAATGTACAGTATGTGGCCATAAGCTGTCCCCCAGCCGATGGCCACACACTGTGCATAGTGTGTCATGGGGCAGCCCATCTCCAAACCTCCTGCTCCATCTGTGCCAGGTTTAATGCCCGGATACTTAAGGACAGGAGGTACAAACTCATCCTTAAGGGCCTTCTTCCCTCTTTGGGGACTCAAGTCCCTGTGTCCCCGGCTTCAGCACCTGCCTCCTCCCCAGCTTCTGGGACTCAGAACTCCCGCCAAGAGGCCCAGGGATGGAGACAAAACTTCAGAAAGGGATAGACCAAAGAAGCGATCCCAGCCCACCACCTAAGGTTAAGTCAGCTCTGTGACTGGAGTCTCCCCAGCTTCCTTCCCCTCAGTTTTCACTGGAGCCGGAGGGGCCCCGGATCCAGTCGCTGGCTCAGGCTTCTCCTCACTGCCCCTCCAGGTCATTGTCAGTTTGCCTCTTCCTCCCACTCCACCCGGAGCCTTAGCGAAGCTGAGATGGATGGGATGATGCGAAAGTTCATCCACACCCAGATACAGATAGGATTCTTGCATGCCCTCTCTCCCATGGAGCACGCAGCCCCTTTTCACCTTGATTACTCCTCCTCCGATCTGACCATCGGTTTCAGAGCCCTTGGATCCGAGGTCTCTCGATATCGAGGGGCCGGCGCCGGCCATGAACTCGAGCAGGTTGGATCATACCGGCTCGGATCAGACAAGCTCTCAGAGCCATAGCCTCACCATCTGATCCGAGGGGTTGATGTCGGCTCAAAGTGTGTCGGAGTGCAGCCTTCCCCTTGGTATCTCAGCACTTGGAGGTTTGGCTCTGACTCCCTCATCGGGTCAGAGGGTGATGACTCCTAGAGTCTTTTCTCAGGATGTCCGTTCCTATTCGACTTTCGATGTGGTGGAGAGGGTTGTCTCTATTTCTTTGAGACCCTTGACTGTTTCGTCTTCGGACTCCACCTCAACTCCCTCTGTTTCTGGTGCAGTTCCGGCCATTCTGCCATCTCAGGGACAGCCTGCCACCACTTTGCCTCAGGAAGCTTCTGCTTGGGAACAGGAAGACGTTGGCAAATCCTCCCAGAGAGCCCCACTGAGGAGATCACTCGCAAACGTACGTGCAAAAGGAGGCACTTAGACTCCCTGCCGGAGTCTCTCACCAAAGACAATGACTTGGAGGAAGGGGGAGGCCCCCCCCGGAGAATGTCTCCTTCGGAGACATCATGGAACTCCTTTGCCAGCGAGTTGGGTGGTCTGCCCAAAAAACTACCTCTGATGAGTCTGTGTTCCTCGAGGCATTTGGCGCAGGACCCTGTACTTCCTGGGTGTTCCCTCCTGCAGATCCTTTAGTGGATCTCATTACTTCTCAGGCGTGGAAGGAATCGGACATGGTGGAGCCCATTCCCAAACATCCGATTAAGGTCTTGAGCCCCCCCCCCCAGATAGATTATGCTGGAATAAGAGATCCCCAGTTGATGCCATGGTGGTAGCAGCTGCCATTAGGATGGAGCTCGCTCAGGAGAGCTCTATGGTCCAACCTCCTGACTGAGACTCCAGGGCGATGGACCATTTCAGGAAGTTGGTGTACACTTCAGCGACCTTCTGTGTTCGGATGCTGAATTACATGGCACATGTGATTCGGCTACAGCAAGACCTAGTTAAGGAGATCCTGAGTTGACCCTGGAGTCCATGTTGGCAGAAGACAAGAAGACTTTCCCCACCTGTTTGGCCACTCTAAATTCAGTTGTGAACATCTCTGTGCACCTCCTCTCTCGCACACCTGAAGAAGCCATTAGGGCAGCTGGTGCAGGCATTGCCATCAGGTGACATTCCTGGCTCCGGCTCTGTCAGTTTTCGGAACCTGTCAAGACATTATTTACCAGTGGCCCGTACAACGGTTCTTCCCTGTTTGGGAAATTGGTATGTGAGACTTTAGTTCAGTGTGAGAAAGACGGGAAGACCCTGTCTACTAAACTATATAAAAGCACCAGAGACCAGCAGATCCAGCAAGAAAAACACTTTATTCCGAGCCACAAACGAACACACTGTACATAACACAAGTGGAATAACGTAAAACCTGTTTCCCTACGTTTTTGTCTACATAAACTTCATCAGATAGGCGTACTGTATACATGTGGTCACTTAAATACATTTCCTTGTTTAGTTTAACCGATAAAATGCATCCTTCAGTTAACAGTATATTTGAATAAATAAAATACATAAAATGCATAAAACCTGTCATTTGATGTTGTAAAATGTATACAATACCTAGGATTTATAACTTATTAATTATATGTAAATGTTTTCTGCCCATATTACCAAATTCATCAAAATATGTTACATTAAAAGGTCTTAATAAAACTAATAAAAAGTAATAAAAGTGAATGAGTCTGAAGAACCAAAAGAAGTGAAATGGCACCAGCTAGTGGACAATTCATGAATAAAAACAGGCTAATTAAAATGTACAGTGTTTAAAACATAAAATTACATGTTAACATCTAAAATTCATAAGATCATGAATAAATACTGGAGTTTACAATTTAGCAGATCTAAGCTTTAAAGCTATTTTTAGGGATACCATATCGTTAAGCCCTGGGTGATTACTAGCACCCAAAACCAGTTGCCAATATAGCTCCCTGTACTCGAGCCGGATCTCCCAGGGTCCACCCCTAGGATCTATAGGTACTACTTCAATTACAGAAAAATTGATATTCAGCATTTTTACATACTTGGGAGTGTTTAAACAGGGCGTTGTTGGCATTTTTCCTCTTTATATCATATCCATGCTCATTTCAACTTTCTTTCTGTCTTGCCTACATAGAAGGAGTCACATGCACCACATAAAGCAACATATATCATACCTGTGGTGTTACAGTTTGCAAAATCATTTGTCGTAATATGTTTGTTTCTACATTTCAAATGTAAAACATCCCCCATTCTGATGTTACTACATTGAGGGCAATTGCCACACTTGAGTGTGCCTCTTTTAATTGCTGGAAAAAATTTCAATATTCTGGTGATGCGAACATCCTTCTAAGATATTTTTAATGTTCCGCCCTTATTTGTAAACACATTTGAGTGGTTTATCAAATATAAAATCTAGGTCTGAAAGCCTAGCACACCTATTCCACTCGTTATTAATAATTCTCTTTACCAAATTGCTTTCCCCATCATATGTAATAACCAGGGCTGATTGATATGTAACCCCGTCGTCTCCACCTTTCTTATTAAAAGTAGTCATATCCCTAGAGGAAGGTGCTCTGCCCAAGATTGGAGCAAATCTAGAAACCCTAGCTTCAGTAACTTCTATCAAAGCCTCAGACAACAAATCACAGGGGTAGCCAATGGCTTTGAACATTTCCAAAATAAATTCACACTCGCTCTGAAAGTCCTGGTCATCAGAGGTAATTTTTCTAGCCCGCACCAACTAACCTTTAATTACCCCTCTTTTTTCTGATGAGGGGGTCTTTGCTAGTATAATTTAATAAGAACTGGAAAACATTTGCTTCTTGTGTATTCTAGACTTAAAACCTTCACCAACCCTCTGTATGTTAACATCTAAATAATTCAACTCTGTATTGTTTATTTGGTATGTAAATTGTAAAAAGTAGTATTTGCAAAAAATTCTAGAAGTTTATTTTCCGTGTTATTCCAGAACAAGCAAATATCTAGGAAACGCCCATAAAAATTCCAATAATTCTTGAAGTCTGAAGTAAATATAAATTTATTCTCCCAGTGCAAAAGAATTATATTTGCATAAGTTGGGGCACAGTGTAATATTCACCCTGGAAGTATATGAAATTATTCTTCAAGACTAGATCCATTAAAACTAGACAGGTGCGAAACACATTAAAGGGAATAAACATTGTCAGCTAAAAATTCTTCAAACCATAGCAAACCCACTTCATGTGGGATGCATGTAAATAAATCCACTACATCCAAAGTAATGAAACTCTGTGTATTGACTTGCTTTGTGTTGTCTATTCGTCTCAAAAAAATCCCAGGAATCCTTTAACAGGTTTTTATTGTTCAACGCTAAATTTTTTAGTTTTTGTATTTGGCTAAAGGTGCAGTTACCTAACGTTTGGCCGAAACAATAAGCCTGAGAGGTGGATCCAAGTTGTTTTTGTGCACCTTGGGTATACCAAAAATAGAGGGATCTCTGGGTTGGTCGACCTTTAGAAAATTGTCTCTCTCCAAATCAATGAGCCCCTCTAAAAGTAAATCATTCAGGCACATGGGTTGGTCGACCTTTAGAAAATTGTCTCTCTCCAAATCAATGAGCCCCTCTAAAAGTAAATCATTCAGGCACATGGATACTTTTCATAAGCAATGTTCACGTCATTTAAAGACACTCTGGCATAAGTATCTTCGTCACTAAGTGTCTCAAACATTTTCCCCTTATAAACAATATGATCCATTAAAACCACACCCCCAACCCCACCCTTGTCGGGTTTCATAATTCTAAGATTTTTATCATCTTTGGATGCTTGTAAAATTTCACACTCTTCCCTTGTAAGATTTGGGGTTACTTTATTGAACCTAAACTGTTCCCTTAACTGTTTTTCCACCACTAGTTCAAACTTTCTAAGCTGGAGGTGTAGAGGTGGATTTAAAAGTGCTCCTCTTTACTAGAGAATTGTGTGTAATCCTTCTCACCTGTCCATTAAAAAATATTTCTAAATTCTTCTATCTAATAAATAATTTAAAATCAATTAATAAATTCGCAATATTTACTTTAACTCTGGGTATAAAAGTAAAACCTTTTAAAAATAATTAAAATGTCTTTTAGTGATAACAATATTGGTGTAATTAAAAAATATTAAAACCATTGTAACTAAAAATACAGCCTTCTTGTAAAATTCCGTCCTGGGGTTCTATCTCCAATACATTCTGTCCGGTGGTGCCGACCCCTTCTGCATTTAGTTCCCAAACCTGTAATTCACTGGGTCCTTTTTCTTTAATCTTTCCGACCTCCTTGGGGGTGGAAATTCTAAAGGGTCCTGGATGTTTAAACTTCCTTGGTGGTCTTCATTATTAGTGTCAGTATATGCCCATCTTGCTTTGTTTTCTCCCCTAGAAAAATTGTTGTAACTGTGGTTCACCCTAAAAGCTTTTGATTTGGGGTAATACATATCCATTTCACTTTTCTTAAGTTTCCTCACTTGCACTTTTTTACATTTTATTTCAATCTTGTTCAACATGTCAAAATATTTCTCTTTTTCAGTATCAGTACTGAAAAGTAAATCATTAACTATTTTATCATTAGTATTTTCATTTTGGTTAAAAACATTTTCTCTAACTCATTGTTTCTTATAGTGGCTCTCATTATGTCAGCACCACATCTACCAAATGCCATAAGTAAATCCTGGTGAAACTGTGTACCTTCCTTCACATTGTTAGGGTACTTGCATACCCTTAAACCTTTAGGTACAATGTTTAAATGCAAGCAATGTTTAAGGTAGGTGTATTGTCCATTACCCATGTTTTATATTTATACAATAAATTATCTAAATTGAAAAGCATAGTAGCATAAGTGTCATTATTCGTGCTGACTTGTATTTGCTCATTAAAGTCAATTTTTAAATATAAAATGTCCTTGAAAAGTCTTTTTGTACCTGTTTGGATAGTTTTGTTGAAACGAACTTTCCCATCAGGCACTGAATGTATCTGGTGTGTGTTCATTGAATTTACAATATCCGCATTGCTTGTGGCAAAATAAATGTTGGGAAATCCTTCCAAACTCATTTGCTGGCTTTGGCTATGCTATGAAAGTGAATCTTCATTCCTGTTTCCTCCATTAGAGCCGTCCATTCCTTCTTACGAAGCTAAACATGCAAATCCTTCCTGGTTGTCAGGCAGAGAAGTTCCCATAGCAAGCGTAGCCATTGATTGGCTGAGGGGAGTCAAAAGTTGTGTTAGCTAGCCAATGAGCTTTTGTAGCTCACCCAGTTCAACTCCTCTAGTTCCATTGTCAGTATTAGATGCAGTAGATCTGGCCGGTAAATCCATAACCACGAAAATCGAACTGTCTGCTGTCGGGATCCACTTCTCAGCCCCTCAACGATCCTCTAAGAATCGAGACACTCAGGGCTCACCTTCCCACAGGGGCAGAGGGGGATTTGATAGACATCCCCCTAGAGGCAGAGAGGGTCTGAGAAATTACGGGTCTCAAGAATCTTTCAAGGACAAACACGATCAGCAACTCTGAAGGGTTGCCTGACTGCTAGTCTCTGGAGGCAGTAAGGGACCATCTTTCATTGCACCTGAGTGGTAGTCCATAACAAAAAATCATTGGGTGTTATGAATTATGTCCAGAGGCTAATCAAACCCCTTCCTCAAGCCACCTCCACTACCCAAACACTTCCCGGATGTTTCACCCATACACAGGGAGGATACAGCATTGGAAATCGCAAAGCTGCTAAGAAAGCGAGTCATCCAACCCATCCCCTAGACCACTCCGGATCAGGTATTTATTCCAGGTTCTTTTTGGTGCCAAAGAAAATGGGGAACCTAAGACACATTTTGGATCTATCCACCTTGAACCTGTCTGTGGCCAAGGCGAAATTCTGGATGGTCTCCCTTCAATCTATCCTGCCCTTCCTGCAGGAGAATTGGATGCGCTCGATATGACTTCCAGGATGCGTACGATCATATCAAGATGGACACACGCTCTTAGGTTTCTCCGCTTCCGGCTTGGAGCCAGTCAGTATCAGTTCAGAGTGCTCCCCTTTGGTCTCGCTACAGCCCTCAGGGAGTTTACCAAAGTGATGTCAGTAGTAGCAGCTCAACTGAGACTGCAGGGCATTCAGGTATTTCCGTACCTGGATGATTGCCTCCTCGCTGCCCCTTCCAGGGATCAACTTTGTCAAGTGAGGGATTCCTTTCTTCTTCTAGCCCAGAGGTTAGGCATTGCCATCAATCTCAACAAATCATCTTTGACCCTTGTCCAAACATTGCACTTCTTTCGGGCACAATTAGACAGATTCAAACCAGTGTTTTTCTTACTACAGACAGAATAAGGAGTCTGAAGCTACATGTGCTGTGCATTCTTCAAATTCAGTCTCCGACAGCAGAAATAGTATTAAGGGCATTGGGGTCCATGGCAGCTGTGATCAATCTTTTGCCCTTGTTGCGTCTTCACATGTGGATCATTCAGTGGACACTTCCAGTACAATGGCCCCCTGTTAGATCTTTCATTAAGTCATCCTGTCCAAATCTCTTGATGTGTAGGGGCTGTCTTCAGTGGTGGATTTTTTTCCCCGGACCTGGTTCAGGGATGTCCCTTTCTCCCACCATTTCCCACAGCCATGGTGACTACGCACGCCTCCCAGCTGGGGTGGGGGGTGCACTGCTTAGGAAGGACAGTTCAAGGCACATCATCCCCCTATGAGAACAATCTGCATTTCAGCGTCCTGGAGATGAAGGCAGTGCTTTTAGCATTGCAGACTCTCCATGCCCATCTTCCTTCAGCAACGATTGCTATGCTATGCAGACGGACAATATGTCGGTCTGGTACATCAACAAAGAGGAGGAAACCAGATCATATCCCCTATGTCGCAAGGCCATGAGAGTATGGGAATGGTTGATCTCCACCGGCTGGTTTCTGGTGACAACGCAGATTCCGTGGAGGTCCAGCATTCTAGCAAACAGGCTCAGCAGATCTATTCTGATGCCTCATGAGTGGTCTCTGAATCCTTCAGTAGCAGAACAGATCTTTCACAAGTGGGGTCAGCCTTCCTGCGATCTATTCACCTCTCCTTGCAATGCTAAATGCAGTGAGTTTCTTCGCTCTGAATCTCCCTCTGGGGGGAAGCCCCCAGAGACGCACACTGATTCATGCTTGGCTCCCCAGTCTTCAGTATGCTTATCCTCCTCTTCCCTTAGTATCAGAATTTCTTCAGAAAGCTTGCAGGCTGGGGAGCTTAGTTATTCTCATTGCCCCATTCTGGCCTTGCTAAGTCTGGTTTCTCTCTCTCAGATCTCATCTGGTGGCCTCACCATGGAGATTGGATCCAGGTCCGGATCTCATTTCTCATCCCTCAGGGATTCCCCATCCAGACCTGGACAGTCTAAAGTTCACCGCTTGGCTGCTCCAGTTCCCATGATAGTCAGGACTCCTGGATTATTCTCTCCCGTCAAAAGAATTCTAGTGGCGGCTTAAAAGTCTTCCACCAGAAAAGTGTACTCCAGCAAATGGAAAGGTGTTTCTTCCTGGGCCTCTCGGCGTGCATTAGATCCTTTCACGGCTCCAGTTTCTGCGGTGTTGAAATTTTTATCTGGAATTTTTCACCAAGGTGCCAGTTTTTCTACAGTCAAAGTTCAACTTGTGGCAATGTGTAATTATTGAAAAACAAGAAACGAGGTGATATAACTGGAATGTACGCAACTTGAACCACAAGCAATTGCAGATATCAATAATTCTTTCCTTTTTAACACACTTTCTTTATTTGTGTTTTCGGAGACGGCTATGCGTTTCCTTCCTTAGAAAAAAGCAGCAAAAAACAGATCGGAGACGGCTATGCGTTTCCTTCCTCAGAAAAAAGCAGTATGCGTTTCCTTCCTTCCTGCTTTTTTCTGAGGAAGGAAACGCATAGCCGTCTCCGAAAACACAAATAAAGAAAGTGTGTTAAAAAGGAAAGAATTCTTGATATCTGCAATTGCTTGTGGTTCAAGTTGCGTACATTCCAGTTATATCACCTCGTTTCTTGTTTTTCAACGGTTTGTGAAGCTTTTTTGTACGCAATGTGTAATTATTATGTGGGGAGTAATATGGCTTCCTTTAGCATCTTCAGAGCTTTGTAAGGCCTTTCTCAAATGTACCTTTCTTCTTCGACCCCCCGGTAAATGACCCTATGCCACCGTGGGATCTTACCCTGGTACTTCAAGTCTTAACTCCCTTTTAACCGGCATTAGTGGATATGCAATTTCTATCCTGGAAAACTGCTTTTCTGGTTGCCATTACTTCCACCAGGAGAGTTTCGGAACTTCATGTTCTGTCGGTCAAAGCCCCTCATATGATTTTTCATAAGGACAGGGTGCCTTTGTGTAGCAATCCATCCTTTCTGTCTAAAGTAGCTTCAGAGGCGAACATTAATCAGGTTATCAAACTCCCAGTCTTCTTTCCAAATTTTCACAGTAAGGGAGAATACAAATTGCATTTACTAGATCTCCACAGACAGTTAAGTTTCTGCTTGTACAGAATAAAAAACTTTCGTAAATCTGGCCAACTTTTTATTTCTTACTCCAAACCCTTTTCAGGGAAACCAATCTCTAAGGTTACCACTGGCCGTTTGATTTCTCAGTGTATCATTCAGGTGTATTCAGCCAGGGGGATTCCCCAAAAAAAAGTCAGGTGAAAGCGCATTCCACCAGGTCTATGACCACATCAGCAGCTTTCTAGTCCAGCGTGTCATTAGATGATATTTGTTCTGCAGACACTTGGACCTCATCCCATACTTTCATCTCACATTATAAATTGGACATTGCATCCAGGAACAGGGCATCCTTTGGCTCCGCCATGCTCCGGAATATTCTTCTATGAGGGCTTCCCGGGTGTCTGGTAGCTGGGGACTCTGTCCCACAGGTTGAAGACCAAATGAAGACAACTACTTCAGATAAAGAAGTTATGTACTCACCATAATGTTCACTCTGAGTACTAGTTCATGTGTCTTCAACCATCCCTCCCTCCTTCCCCCGGCTTTGTGTGAACTGTTGGTGCTTCCTAAGTATTATGGAGGTGGTCACTCTAGGGTGCTTTGCCTCTTATCCTCATTGTTGGCTTCTTGTATGGACAAGTCTCTGTTGGGTCGGTGATGGTACTGGATTGGGCAGCAGACTCGATCTGAAGGAAGGAAGGAGACAGGAGCATTATGGGTAAGGGGAGAAGCTTTGAGCTTGGATCAGGTGCTGGATATGTGGCCGAATCAGAGCATTATGGATCTGAGAACCCACAGGTTGAAGACAAATGAAGAACTACTCAGATGGAACGTTATGGTGAGTACATAACTTCTTTTTTTTTTGCATTAGCATGTAATTTCTGAAGGGCATGAAGTCTGAAACTCAATTCTGTCATTATTTTCTGACTTCAAACCTCAGTGATCTCCCGGCAATTTGCCAGAAAACAATTTTATGAGAAACAAACCAAAAATATGAGGCAAAATTCTGCACATTCTTCAAAAATCTATATAGTTGAGAGGTATGCTAGTAGACAGAACCAAATAATAAGAGACAGATTTTCAATATTGCTCTTGTTTTTTCTTAAAACTTTGTAAATATTTACTAGTGCAAAGATGGCATTAGCTATACTGAAAGAATTGCACAGCTGACTAATAATACTGAATCAATGGAAATGGCTTAGCTCTTTGAAAATGTTTTTTAAGCACTTTTATTCATTTCACATAAATTTAGTAATGAGAGATACACATACATTAACAGGAAAAAAACAAATATTACATTTTTTTCTTTCATGCGTTGTATATATGTTTTCTTTAACAATTATATTTCACTCTGACATTACATAAATTGCTCAAGTCCTGCATTCCCTGACATGTTACTTCTGAACATTATTCTGCATGCATTACTCACACCAATTCCATTTTGTTTTTATGTAATTTGCTCCTTCCCTTTTTTAAAGATCCCACATTTTATTTTATTTATTTTTTATTTGCAGTTGGTTTACCAGGATAGTCCATTGGGCCAAATGAACCCATTTTCAATGGAGTCCTGGGGAGAAAAGCTCCAAAACTAAATAGGTTACAATAGGTTGTTCTTAATAGTTGCACAAATTATACTCTTGTACAAAGGTTAAAGATACAGAAAAATAATTTGCAAGTAAATACTTAATAGATAACACAGACTAAAAGGAAATTTAGCATGAAAATATTGAGAAATAATATCATATTCGGAAGCAAACACGGGGTGTGGCTTAGGGCATTATTTCCAATTATCATAGGAATAGTAATATGTAAGAGTTAGGGGTGAATAACAAGGAGAGTTGCAGGAGAAAACAGAGGGAGGAAGGAAGGAAGATGGAATTTGCAATTAATATGTAAGAGTTAGGTGTGAAAAACAAGAAGAGTTGCAGGAGGAAACAGAGGAAGGAAGGAAGATGGAATTTGCAAGAGTAAGTTATGTGGGGTGGGAGCAAGAGCATTCCCACTGGGATACAAGATGTGAATGAAGAGATCTTTTAAAAATAAAATGGTTGTGGGTGGTGCGAATTGAAGGTGGTAGGGAGTTCCAAAGGCATGCAAGGCCATAAGACAGACTATTTTTTCCTGGGGGACGAGTTGGTTTATATACTTCTAACAGATTTTGATTGTTGGATCTTAATACTCTATCAGGAAGGTGCATTTTAAAAGCTGATGAAAGGGAAGGGACAGAGGGAAGGGTTGAAAATAAGCTTATGCGCAAGATTTAGTTGAATATATGCGGGGTAACTGGGTAGCTCTAGCCATTTCAGTTTTTGGAGAGAGGAACAGTGGTGTGTGGAGGACTTGTAGTTGGTAGTGAACTCCAATTCTCTTATCCCCTTACCAACATTCAGTACTTCAGTTGCAGTCAGTTTAGATGCTTTTTCATTTTTTAGTAATTGTTTTTTGGCAGCCAATACCATTAACTGTGTCTAGACAATTCATTTCTATATCCCAGCTCAAAATCATTAACTTAGTTACAAGAATTTGCTCCCCTGTATGGATTTTTAATTTTGCCAACTCATTATATTCCCAAAAAAACGTGTTCCCAATTTATTTACTTGTTTATCAGGGTAGTGCACTGATTTCAGTGGACCATTTGCAGGCAAAGCCCAGGTTGAATACGATCACATAAGAAATGACCAAAGCATATTTATATGTACAAAGACAAAGGTATGCTAAAAAATACCTCTCTCTTCCATCACACCTCCAGCTCTTATCTACATGAGACAACATTCTCTGAAGTCTGTTTGGGGTATAAAAATGCTTCCATGTGAAAAAACAAAACCTTCTGGACTGTGTTGCATACTTGCACTCCATGCAAATGTCCTGCAATGGTTCCTTGGTATATTGCCTTTCCATTCTCACTTCCCAGTGATGATCTTCGTGTTTCACTGTTGCAGTCATTACATTTGGGTTATCAGCTTGCAGGTAGCCCTCAGTCGGCCTGATTAACAAAGTCTTGAGTCCTGCGTCAGTTGCTGTCCCTTCTTCTATGACGTCAGGTCGTCAGTGGTATAAAACATGCAGCCGACGCCATTACCCCAGTCTTTCTTGCCATGTGTTAGCAGAAGCAGTTCGCAAGTGCCAGTCGGCCGACTCCTGAAATTTTAGTTTTCGAGTTTCAGAACCGAAGTCTTCTACTAAAGCTAAGTACCCCGTTGGGGAAATTTTTCTTGCTCCTTACCGATGTCAGTAAAAGTTGTTAATTGCATTACTTGTGGAAAGCCAATACCTGATAAAGATTTGAATTCGTACTGTATTCCTTGCCTAGGCCCTGACTACGATGCACCTTGCTGTCGGTTTTGTGCTTTATTTAATCAGCGCACTATCCGTCATCGGTATATTTTTGCCTCTAAATATTTTGGTTCTCAGTTTACTTATCCAGAAATGTCGTTGGTTAGCCATCCAACTACCAGGATTCCAAAAAAACGCAAAGATAAAGACAGAGACAGGTCGCCGAGGTCCAAAACTGCCGACGATGCTTCTCCTAAGCCAGTTAGCCGGTACTCGGTGAGGGGCTTTCGCAGCCCCTGATACCCACTACTTCTGATTCGCAGGCCTCTATTGAGACCCATTCGGAGTCCGGTATGCTGCGAGATGCTTCAACTATGGAACCTGTGGATATCTCTACCTTGGATGGGTCTGGAACTGCTGTGCAGGCACCAGCTTCTGAGGGTGTATTAAGGCCTACGGACTTGCATATTAAATCAACGCCTCCTTCTTTACTTGGGCCTAAATCTAGATCCATGCCAGACGCCCAGGCCACATGCTCAGGCCTCTGTGCCTAAAAAACAAATAAGTATGGCTGAAGATCTAATAACTCTAATCAGGGGTAGCCAACCCCAACCCCCCCCTTCTAAGAGGCCTAGGACTGCAAGTTGATTGTGAATCTTCTGATCAGGGTTTTGTTTTTTCTGATTCCTCTGATTATTTGGATTTGCCTTTATCTACTTATGAAGATTCTGATGCCGACAACTTCATTCCCACTGCTTCCCCTCCTGAGGATTTTTCTTTTGGGGAAACCTTACATACTCTAAGGGAGCATTTCCACTGGGAAAGCCAGGATTTTTCTGATTCAAAAAAAGAGGCTTAGGGATTTCCTTCTCCTACCTCAGCATAGGCCTTTAGCTATTCCTCCTGTACTAGACATTGTTGATGCTTTTTCAGAATCTAGTTTGGACCCTGATTCCCTGCCTCCTGCTCCCAGAAAACTTGACAAGATACTACAGGGTCCCTGAGTCCCACAAGTTCCTTTTTAAAAATCCTATTTCAAATCCAGATACTATTTCACAGGGGCCCAAGGGCATTAAGGCTTCTACTGCTAAAAATCCTACCCCTTGTGATAGAGACTCCAGGGCGCTGGATAGATGGGGGTAAGCAGGTTTACACTTCTGCAACCTTGGCCATTAGGGCTTTAAACTGCTAGTTTAATATGTTAAAGTATCAACAACATATTATTGGACTGCTTAAACAGAAAATGATGTTGATTCCTGACTGTGTGGAAAGTAAAGAATTGCAGGATTTAATGCATTCTGCTGAACAAGTTGGAAATCATACTTTGCAGTGTGGTTTTGATTCATTAGAGGCCTCTTGCAGGGCTGCTGTTACTGGGTCTGTGCTCAGAAGGCATGCTTGACTTAAGGAGCAATCTTTGCCTGATCATGTTAAAGCTAAATTGTTGGATGCTCTTTTAAATCAGGACCACCTGTTTGGCAACAAGGCTGAGGGAGTTCTTAAAAAGATGGAAGATAAAGCTAAATCTATGCAAACTGTTAAAGATTTTTTCCCAGTTCAGCCTCCTAGATTTAGTAGGCACTAGCCTTCTAAGAATTGGTTCTTTCCAGCACCTTCCAGGTCTTCTCAAGCCAAACCCAGACACAGCAAAAACCCCAGGTTTCAGTCCCAGGGGACACACAGAACTAAGCAGTGGGGGGCCTCCACTTCCAAATCTGGGAATAATAAGACTCCCCCCTATGGTAAACTGTCTCAATGACTTCCTTTTAAAATTTCCAAGCACTTATCAACTGACTGTCCCTTTGAGGGAAAAGATTGCTCTTCATGCAAAGAATTGGGAACTCATTACCCAGGACAAATGGGTTTTAAATATAGTGTCCCAGGGATACAGATTTCACTTCCACACGTTGCCAACACCAAGCGGGTGGCCAAACCTACCCCCCAAATCAGTGGACAGAGGCCCAGAAACAAGTACTTTCTCTCTTAAACATAGGGGCTATTCAACTGGCACCAGAAGAGGAAAAGGGACAAGATTTCTACTTGAGACTTTTCCTGGTACCCAGAAAAGGCAATTCATGGCGTCCTATCCTGGACCTGTCTCCTCTAAACACCTTTTTGGAGATTCCAAAATTCAAGATGCTGACTCTTCACCAATTATTTCCTATGCTAGGCAAAGATGCCTGGTTGGCAACACTAGATTTAAAAGAGGCATACCTGCACATCCAAATCAGGGACTCTTGCAGAAGATACCAATGCTTCAAAGCAGGCTACACGCACTATCAGTTCTCTGCACTGCCCTTTGGCTTATCTACTGTGCCCATGGTATTCACAAAGTGCCTAGCTCCAGTTGTTGCATTTTGCAGGCAAAGAAATTTTCAAATATACCCATACCTGGATGATTGTCTAATTCAGGCAGAAAGCCGGGACATATGTTTGAATCATCTGGCCTTTGTACAAAGGGTTCTTACTTGTGTGGGGTACACTATAAACGAAAAGAAATCGCAGCTGGTACCCTGTTAACACATTATATTTCTGGGAGCAAGCTTGAATACAACTTCCCAGATGGCTTACCTCACGCCAGAGAAACAAATTCATTTGACAACCTACTTCAAACAAGTGGCCACAAAAACCCTGCTATCTGCAAGACAAATACTGCAGGCCTTGGAGTTCATGGCCTCCTGCATTCTTCTAATTCTGTATGCAAGACTGCATATGAGGAAACTACAGTGGTATCTAAAAAGCCTATGGTGTCAACATTCTCAGGACCTAGAAACAATGATTCATATCATACCTTGCCTACGCCTAGAGTTCCTTTGGTGGGCAGAGACCTGCCACCGAAACAAGGGACTGCCTTTCACACCACCCCCTGCCGCCCAAACCCTAACAACAGACGCATCAGACTCTGCATGGGGGGCTCACCTGGCAGGGAAGTGCATTCAGGGCAAATGGAACCCAAGTCAAATGCACCTGCATATTAATCAAAAAGAAATGTTAGCTGTACAGAATGCTCTGACAGCCTTCAAGGACCACATTCTTCCAGGGCAACTAATGGTAAAGACTGACAACACCACTGTATGTGGTACATAAACAAGCAGGGGGGGTACACATTCCTACCCACTCTGCAGACTAGCCATGGCATTGTGGAACACAGCCTTGAGCTACCAAGTGCACCTACAAGCTCATTTCCTGCCAGGAAATTTAAATACATTGGCAGACGGACTAAGCAGAAACCTCATGGACCCACATGAGTGGAAACTGGAACCAAGGACTTTCAACATGTTGACAAACAAATGGGGGAGCCCAGATGTAGACCTGTTTGCCTCTCCCCAGAACTACCAATTGGACAAATTTTGCCCAAGGACTCCCCACAAACAAGCCTGGAAAGTAGATGCTCAGTCCTTCAGCTGGAAAAACCTATCGGTCTATGCTTTCCCCCCTCTGCCTTTGCTGTCCAAAGTACTACTAAAAATCAAACAGGACAAACCAAGGATGATTTTGTTTGCTTCAGACTGGCCGCGCCAACACTGGTACCCCCTTCTGCGCAGTGTCACAGTTATCGCCATGGCAACTGCCTCAGACTCCTTCCCTGCTGTCTCAGCAGGAGAACCAGATTCTGCACCCTCAGCTTCTAACGCTGAACCTTGCAGCCTGACTAATTACTTAATCTCTCCTTTACCATCCCTCAGCAAACCTGTGATGGATATCATTTTAGAGGAAAGGAGGCCTAGTACTAGAAAATCTTATGCTGAAAAATGGAAAAGATTCTGTGCCTGGAACCAATCTCAAGGGATGAGCACACCAGCGCCCAATTTACCTCGGATTTTACAATACTTAACTGAGATGCTTCACAATGGCCTGTCTTTTTCCTCCATTAAAATCCACACCTCCGCCATTTCAGCTCATTATAACACAGAACTCCCCTCTTCTCTCATCCACTGCTCAAGCAGTTCCTCAGAGGGGTCAAACATTTGAGACCACCCAGGAGAGCTTCATCCCCAGGCTGGGACCTTAACTTTGTCTTGGAGAAACTCACTCTGGGACCTTAACTGTGTCTTGGAGAAACTCACTCTACCTCCTTTCGAGCCAGCTGCTACTGCAGACTTAAAATTTCTTTCTTGGAAAACAGCTTTCCTTTTAGCAATCACTTAAGCTTAGAAGGGAGTCTGAATTACAGGCCCTTATGGCAGTGGAGCCTTTCATCATCTTTTATGCAGACAGGGTGTCCCTCCGAACCAATCCATCCTTCATGCCCAAGGTGGTATCCAGTGTGGTTCTTAATCAGTCCATTCATTTGCCAACCTTCTTTCCCAATCCACAGAGTAAAGGGGAACTGATACTGCATTCCTTAGATGTGCACAGACAACTTAGATTCAACTTGATCAGGACTAAACCTCAAAGGAAATCTGAACATCTGCTGGAGGCATTTGCTGCAGGGGCAGAGGGGAAGGCTATTTCAAAGAAAACCATTTCTAAATGGATAAGCCATTGCATTCATTTCTGCTATAAGCACAATGGAAAACCTATCCCCCAGGGGATCAGAACCTCACTCCACCAGGGCTGCATCTACCTCTACAGCCTTTCTCAGAGGTGTCCCTACCAGGGACATCCTAGAAGCTGCTACCTGGAGTTCTGTACATACTTTCACCAAGTATTATCATTTGCCAATTTTCTCTAAATCCAGAGCTGGCTTTGCCACTGCAGTCTTGCAAGGCCTTATAGCTGGCTCTAATGCTATCTAAATTCCTCCTCCCAACCATAGCTTTGGGAATCTACGCAAATGTAATGACTACAGCAGTGAAACACGAAGAACATAGTACAGTTGTGTACACTTACCATAAATGTAGATGTTCAAGTGTATTCATGGTTGCAGTCCTGGTTACCCTCCCTCCAGCCCCCTAACTTTTTTTGGCTATACCTCTGCTTTCCTTTACTGTGCTTAAAATCCTTTTTGGTGTATTTGCTTTTTTGTTGGAGGTATATCTTTGTACTTTTAAATTTAATTGCTTCCCATTAGGGGGTCACCTGACATCTGGGTCAAGAAGAACGATGTAATGGTGTCGGCTGCATGTTTTATACCCCTGACAACCTGATGTCATGGAAGAAGGGACAGCAATCGATGCAGGACCCAAGACTTTGTTAATCAGGCCAACTGAGGGCTACCTGCAAGCAGATAACCCAAATGTAATGACTGCAACAGTGAATACACTCTAACATCTACATTTATGGTAAGCGTACACAAGTGTACTTTTTCTGTCATCTTATGATTGATTTTTATAGTTACCGTACATTATTTTATACACCTTACTAATTATATCTCCCTTTCTTAACATAAGTTTCTGTTTTTGATTCAACTAAAAACTTAACCAGAGCTGATCTTTCACTTATTCACTCCCCTATCCATTTTTCTTTGCCTATACTCTATCAGTTTGGTAGGGAAGACATTCTCCAAACTGCAGTCAAAACCTCTGCTTGGCATCTTAGTTTTCCCTCCCCAGCTGTTTGCCCAGTATCTTGGCGCCTTTGCTAATTTCCTCCAGAAATTCCAGCCCCATCTTGCCCTATTTTCTATGCCTTTACTAGCAGTCATCCGTATAGGTAGTATTTCTTTTCACCATTCCCATGCTGGCTCAGATCTTAAAATACTTCCTGCTACTTTTTATAAATAATATAAAGTTTTTGGTGGTGGCTCTGTTTGAGGGCCAGCATCCAAAATCCTGCTCTCTCTCCTTGTTTTTTGAACTCTCCCTGTTTTAGTATCATTTAATTTCCATTTTGATTCAGTCTTCTCTTTGTATGAGCCTTATCTGTGTAGTTCTGAAGTATCTCTTCAAATCTGGTAATCATAAGCTACTTTGTGCTATGGTGGAAAAAGACTTATGCCGCTTAACTCTTGCCCTGTTCCAAATAAATTATTTCCAGTGTTTCTTACAACTTCTTCACAGGTTTATAAAAAGTAAACGTGACTTTTATATAAAAATAAAGGGAACATAAAAATATTTTTACTGCTTGTATTTCACTGTCCACATCCATAATCAGTAGCTTCCACCTTCTGATTTTTTTTATTATATTTTATTTAGTCTAGTTCCACATATCCTTGGCTGTCATAATATAAGCCTTTTTAATCCATACACCTGAGTTGGTCATGTTATGTCTCTAAAAATGAGTACTTCTGAACAAATTTGTGTGTAGACATATAGTTTACTGCTATAGCTTTTGAGTTGTCATTTATTAACTTGAAACTGTCTCAGAATGTTCCACTGTACTGAATTGTCATAAAAACAAACTTTTCTTGATTACCATACCATACCAGCTGTATCCTTCAAAGTGTGAGTCCCTTATTTTATTTGCCAGTAGCACTAAATGTAAAATACAGAGAAAAGAGGGCAATACTGCTGATCTGATGCTATCCGTGTCATTATTCATCACGGATGGGTCTTGGATCCAACCTTGGATCCAAGCTAGCAACTGTGAACAGATCCAGGGCTCAAGCTCCTCCCCTTCCCATAATCCCCTGCTGACCTGTAACCCTCAGATCTCGTTTGCTGCGGAAAAGCTAGGATGCGATTCCAGTGCTCAGCTCAGTCAGATAAATGTTTGTTCACTTTTTGTTTTTTTTTTCTTGTCTATTTCAGCACTTTAGTTGTTTTTGCAGCGTTTAGATTCCTTTTGGTCTAGTTAGTGTTAGGTGCCTCCCCTCCTAGTACTTTTATTCAGTTTGTTGGTCAGGCACCTGTCCATTTTATTCTTCCCCGTAGTAGGTGGTTGAGTTTACTTTTATCTTAAATAGATCTGAGTAGTAGTTGTAGTTTTAAGTTTTGGTTAGTGCCTTTCTCTTCTTTGGGGGGTAATGTGTGTGCATGCGGACTCCCTCTTGTTTTGTGCGCATTTGTGTCATGCAGTATGTCTGAGAAGCCTTCTGGCTTTAAGATGTGCTCCTTGTGCGGTCGAAAGATGCCCCAGTCCGACTCACATGAGGAGTGTGTTTATTGGTTAGGAGAGCCCCATCTCAAGATTGAATGTGAGATCTGTCTGGATTTAATCTGAGGGCTCTCGTGGACCACAGAAACGAGCTTCTCTTGAAGGGGTTAGCTAAGGGTGGCCCCCTGACCTCAGGTTTCCCCTCCTCAGCTTCTCAGGACCCAAAAAAGAGGTCCTTGCCTTCTCCTAAAGGGTCTCCTCCAAAAGGCCGAGGCTCTGTGATCACATATCCCCCGGTCTGAGACCAGCTTCTTCGGCTTCGGATCCAGGTTCTTCCACTCAGAGGGCCTTGGCTCAGCCCCTTCAGTCAGAGACCTCGCCGCCTCGGAGAACTTTGCATCCGACTCTGCATAAGCCTTCCCTGGATCCATCACGCTCTTTAGATCCGTATAGCACTCCGGGCAAAGCATCAGATCCTACTAGGGCTTCAGATCCGATGGTTATCTCTGATCCAAAAGTCATAGATAGCTCTCCCTCTAGATCTAGGTCTTTGGATCTGAGGTGCCGGAGTAAGTCTCCTTCCAGGGATCGCAGGGCTTTCTCTAGGTCTCCAGCTAGGTCGGGGCATTCTCCCATATCCTCCAAGTCTTCCAAGAGTTTACTACCATTAGATAAGGATAGGATGATGAGTTTTCTCATGGCCTAGATCGAGCTGGGCTTGTTACTTTCCCCAGCTCAGTTGCCTAGGGGTCCCTCTCCATCCACGGGGCTTCACTCTCCTCTTCCAACCTGTGTGGGCTCAGAATGCCAGGACCAGAGCATTCCCTGTGAGAGGCCATCAGTGTCCGGTATCCTTCCCTTGCTGACACCATCAGGATCCCTGGTGCATTCTGTTTCATTGCCTGTGGAACACATTCTGCCTTGATCTCGTGAGGTTGGTGCTGGCTCCATGGGGGTGGACCTGTACCCTTCCCCCTGAGGGCTTTGGCACTGGACAGCATGGGGCCTCGGTACTGTGTTGAGGTCCCTCCTTCCCTCCAGGGTGGCTTTGGCCATGTGAGAGGGCAGGGGGGCTTAGTCCAGTTCATCAGCCTTCTGGATGGTAGAGAGGACCTTTTCCAGCTAGGCTGTCCCCTGTCCTTCATCTCTGGGTCCTTACCAGTCCTTCTTGGCTTCGGGCAGTGATGCCTCTTCATCTGTCCAGGGTGACCCCTTCTGTGAACGCCTTCAGATGGGCACTACCCCACTCCGGTTCACGGTTTCTTCCAAGTCTTACCCTGAGCCCACCATGGAGGAGCCCCTTTGGAAGAAATCGTGTAAGAGGAGGCACCTGGACTCCCTTAAAGAGTCCCTCACTGATGACACGAATTTCAAGGAAGGAGCTGGGTCTCCCAGACTTCCCCCTGAATAAGTGTCCTGTGGGGACATCCTTGTAATTCTCAAGCAAAAAGGCGGTCTTCCCCATCCCGTCTTTGGAGGAATCCATGTTCCTGATAGCCTTCAGGATGGGCCCATCTTCTACCTAGGTGTCATTGCCTGCTGACAAGCTTGTGAAACTCATCACCAGCAGGAGTTGGAAGGAGCCAGACACAGTGGAACTGGTAACTAAAAACGCAGATAGATTTCTCAGTCCCCCGAAAGATAAAGCTTTTTGGATTAAGGGCGTCCCTGTTAATGTCATTGTGGTTGCTGGTGCTGCTATAAAGGAGCTAGCAGAGCTCCTCGGTCCATCCCCCTAATAGGGAGTCTCGAGCGATCGACTGTTTTGGAAAGCACGGTTTGCCTCAGCTACATTCAGACTGAGGGCAACTAACTAACTATATGGCACATTTCGCCCAGCTTCAGAGGGATTTGGTAGGGGAGCTCACCACCTCCTTCACAGAGTTACTCCCCCCCCGGAGAGTCTCAAGTTGGTCTCTCCTAAGCTAGCCACTCTGACTTCCCTGTCTAATGTTTTGATGAGGTTGATCTCCAATGCTGCGGAGGCCACCTCTTGAGCGGCAGGTGCTTGGATTCCCATTAGACAACATGTCTAGCTTCACCTTTGTAGGCTTGCTGAACCCTTCAAGGCATCTTTTACTAATGCTCCCTTTTACGGTTCAACCTTGTTTGGACCCACCATCAAGGAAACGTTAACCTGCAATGAAGAAGAGAGCAAGACTCTGTCCACTGTTGGAATCAAGTTTTCTACCCTTCAACAATTCTTCTCTAAGACTCCGAGGTAGTAAGAAGCTTTGGTTCTGCAGACCCAGTCCTCCTTCCCGGATGCTCCCTTGGAAGTCTCTTCCACAGGCCTGGGTAGGGGATTCAGTGGTAGATGCTGCCGCAGAGGGGTTCTGCAAAATTAGGGCTCCCAAGAACTCTTCTCAGAGAAGCCCCCCCCCCCAGCACTCTTGAAGAGCAGCCTGGCTGTCCTGGAGGCAGTCAGGGGACGATTCTCCCTGCACCCACTAGCCTGGACAAGTATCACCTCACATTAGTGGGTGTTAAAAGATTATTTCCAGGGTTGCATCATTCCCTTTCTTCAGCCCCCTTCCATGTCAGAATCTCTCTTGAATGTTCCACCCTGCCAATGGGAGTTGGCCCACCTAGAGTCCTAGACCTTCTTTGAAAAAGAGCCATCCAAGAGTTCTCAGAACTTACTCTCTTTTCTTTTTGGTGCCAGAAAAGACTGGGGAATTGTGTCCAGTTTTGGAACTCAATGAACTGAATCTTTTAGTTCATAAAGTCACGTTCCGGATGGTCACTGTTCAGTACGTTCTGCCTCTCTTGTGCAAGGACGATTGGATGTGCTCAGTGGATCTCAAGGATGCTTACTATTGCATCAAGATTGACGGATGCTTCAGGAAACACCTATGCTTTCGAGTATGGGCCAGTCATTACCAGTTCAGAACCCTGCCCTTTGGTCTCACCACAGCTCCACGGATGTTTACCAAGTGTATGGCAGCAGTGGCAGCTCATCTCATGCTGCAAAACTTCCAGGTCTTCCTATACCTGGACAGTTGGCTCCTTATGGCCCCCATGAGGCATCTACTGTCAATGGCCACCAACTTTACCCTCAACCTTTTTCAGGAGCTCGGTATCATGGTCAGTCTGTCCAAATCCAATCTTTCACCATGCCAGAACCTAGAGTTTATTGGAGTTCAACTGGACACAGTGTCAGAGACTGCAGTACTAGCCCCACGCAGAGTTCATCTCCTTTGAGACCAGGTGTCACACTTGCTGGCTCTGGAGCATAACACAACTCTTATAATTGTACAGGCATTAGGTTCAGTGGCAGCTGCCATCCAATTAGTCCCACTCACCAGATTTCACATGCGGGTTTTGCATTGGACCCTAGCTGTGGAGTGGTCCACTCAGGTCCATCTGAAGTCCACACCCATCAGGATGACATGGGTATGCAGAAGTCACCTTGCTTTGGTGGCTTCAGTCTTAGGATCTACTTCTTGGCAGGTCCTTTTGTCTTCCCCCAACCAAGGTTACAGTGACCATGGATGTCTCCCTGGTGGGGTGGGGGCATTTTCAGGGAAGGATAGTTCAAGGCACATGATCCCCCATAGAGTCCAAATTGCACATAAACGTCCTAGAGGTGAGAGTAGTCCTTTTAGCATTGCAAGCCTTTCAGGAGATTCTCCCTCTCAGGACTATAGCAATTCAGATGGACAACATGACTGCTGTGTGGTACATCAACAAGTAAGGGGGAACACAGTCTTATCCCCTGTGCATGGAGGCCATGAGAGTGTGGGAATGGGCGATATCTTCTAGATGCTTTCTTCTTGCAACTCATTCCTCACAGCTCCAATGTGGTGGCTGACAGAGTCAGTAGGTGCATCTTGAGTCCTCACAAGAGTGGTCCCTGAATCCGTCAGTGGCATGTCAGATTTATGACTGTTGGGATCAACCTTGCTGTGATCTTTTTGCCTCTCCAGTCAACCAGAAATGCAGCACCTACTTTGCCCTGATCCCCAGTAAGGGGGAGTCACCCAGGGATGCTCTGATCTCAATCGTGAGATTGGCCATCAGGTTTCTTTTATGCTTATCCCCCTACTCCTCTGATTCCCAAGGTCTTACAGAAAGCCATCCACCTGAAGACTCCTCTCATCCTCATTGCCCCCTTTTGGCTATGTCAGGCATTGTTCTCCCTTCTTTGGTGTCATCTGAGATATTCTCCATGGATATTAGTTCCAGCTGTGGATCTCATCTCCCATCCTTGGAGGCTTTCCCTTCCCAACCTTCAGACTCTTCGTCTAACTGCTTAGTTTCTCCAGTTCCAATGATCCTTTCTCAGTTCAGACTTCCCTCTCTGGTCAGACATATTATTTTGGTGTCTCAAAAGCCATCTACTAAAAAGGTGTATTGCTGTAAATTTGCAAGGTTTGCTATTTGGGCTAGACATCGCAATTTAGATCCCTTCTCAGCCCCAATTTCTGATATTTTGCTCTTCTTGACTTCTCTATGTCAGGAAGGTGCTAGCTTTTCCACAATTAAGCTCCAGTTGGCAGCCATGTCTAACTTCCATTTGAATGAAGGTCCAACCTTTTATTCAAAGCTTTGCAAAGCCTTTTTCATGGGGACTTTTCTTCTTAGACCTCCTGTCAAAGATTCTTTTCCACCCTGGGATTTAACGCTAGTGTTTTGCAGTCTTTGATACAAAAGCCCTTTGAACCATCTGCATCTTGTGATCTTATATTTCTTTCTTGGAAGATGGCAGAGGTAATAGCCACCAGGAAAGCCAAAAGAGTCTCTGAATTATAGGGTCTGAGTATTAACCCCCCTTTCCTGATCTTCCACAAGGATAGGGTTTCCCTAAGAGATAATCCCTCATTTGTTCCTAAAGTAGCTTCAGAAACTATCCTCAGTCTATTCAGATACCATTTTTCTTTCCCAGTTATTCTAATAAGGGAGAATACACTCTGCATTGCCTAGATGTTCACAGGGAACTACGATTTTATCTTAGAGGACTGAGGAATTTTGAAAGTTGGATCAGTTTTTTGTGGCCTTTTCTCAGGCCAGATCAGGTCTGACTGTCTCTAAAGTGACTATTTCCTGACGTATTGCTAGTTGTATTTACTACATTTATGATAGCAGGCATTTAGAGCTTCCCAGACCAGGTAAGGCCCATTCTGCTAGGGTGGTGGCTGCGTCTTCTTCCTTTCTAGCCAAGATTTCTCTGGATGAGATTTTTTCTGCCGCTACTTGGTCAAACCCTCACACCTTTGTCTCTCACTGTAAGTTGGATCTGGTGTCTAGGAACAGAACTTCCTTTGATTCGTCTGTGCTACTGCATATCTTTCCATGAGGCCACCCAAGGTCCATAGTAGCTGAGGACTCTGACACATTCGTGATGAATGATGACACGGATAGCATTAGATAAAGAATTATGTATTTACCATAACTTGGAATCTGTGCTATTATTAATCACGCTCCTGCCCTCCTTCACCCTTCCTTCTGGGAATCTGTGGATTTTGAAGGAATTTTCTCTTTGGGGATAGTATCTCTTTGGGACAGATGGTGCTCTCCTTTTCCTTATCTAGCAACTCAGTCTGAGAGTTACAAGTCAGCCGAGGATTATGGGAGGGGGAGGAGCTTGAGCTCTGGATCTGTCCACAGTTGCCGGCTTGGATCCGAGGTCAGATCCAAGACTAATCCATGATTAATAATGACACTGGATAACACAGATTCCAAGTTATAAGTACATAATTCTTTGTTCCTCTCTTCAAATATATCTTGCTGGAGAGGAAACCTCCCTCCTTAACTCTTGTCTTTCAACTTTCATATGTACTCCTCATTATTATCCTGTCGGGGAATGTGAATCCTACTGCTGTTCCACTTATCAATTTCCAGAGGACTCTCTCAAAATGCCTTTTCATCATCAAGATCCACAAACGACAGCAGTATTTTCTTGCAATTTGCTTCCTTCTGGATCATCATTGTTCTATAAATGTTGTCAGATCTTTGCTTCTCCTGCATAAAACCCAAACTGATACACATCTGTAAATTTTGGCAGTACCTTTGGCATTCCCTTTGATATTATAGATATAGACTCTTTTTAATTGTGGTTTAAAATTGAAATGGGTAATACAAAAAATAGCTTTCTTCTAAGATGCTGATGCTTCCTCTCCTTTTAGAATACTGCTAAATAAAACCTTTTTATGTATTTATCTCTTTCTTCTATCCTAACTTCCACAGGGGCCTTTCATTATTCATCACTAGGTTTATATCATTTCTTCATCCTCTAACCTTGACAGATTTTTAATAAATGTTTTCATTTGTGCCTTTTCTTGGTTTCCACATTCCTATAATTTATGCAGCTTTTCTTAACATTTCCAGTGTATCTCTTAATACCTCTATAGAATCTCTGGTTATTTTGCATGTCACAAGTTTCCTAAGTTTGATGACAAGTATTTCAATTCCTGTTACCCAGGTTGTGCTAAATGTTTTTCTTCTCTGAAATTATCAAAAATAATTGCTTAACAGCAACTTTTATAAACTTGTGCATATTATCTAAATACCCTCTTATTTTCCCTTTAGCTCTCTGCAGTTGCAGAAATTTGTCTTCCTAAATAACTCTGGATAATTTCCACTATCCATTCCTTAAAGCTTGTATTTTTAAAAGTTAAGTTGGTAAGTGCCAGTGCCTCATTTTTAATTCATCATCGTGCATCTTTATATTGGTTTTTATTGGTGTATATTCTGAAATAGCTAGTGGACATTTGTCAGTGTTCAATTAAATACCAGTCTAGCCCAGTTATTGTACCCTGAGGAATAACATGTACATTTGCTTGAGTTCCTTCTACAAAGTTCACATCTTCCATATCAAATATTTTCATATATTTCTTCATAAATTTACAGTTTTGTTATAATTTCCCTTCTAGGTCACCTAGTACATCCTCACTATTGTAAATCAAGTTTCATCCCTAGCCACCTATCCATAAATAATCCTTCTGAAAGCTGATTATTTCTCCCAAAACTTTCTAGCAATTCCAAAGTAGCAGAGTTTGGAGGAACATAAATAATGCCAGGGTAATCCTCACTTGCTAATATCCCTTTACTAGAATAAATATACCATTATTGTTTTTTTTTCTATCAGTATTGCAACTCATTTGGTAATTAGTGTTATTACCCCCTTTTCGTTTGTCCCTAATATTCCTTTTTGTCAAATTCACATGCTAATTTCTATAGAAATTTGTCTTCTGCAGCATTGCTATTTGCACCCTACGTTTCTTAATATAATTCAGTACTATCTGCATTTTGTCAATTATCTGTAAGGCCTTTTAAATTCCATGATAATATAGCAGAGTAACCAACAAAGTCAGTTACTCCTACCTGTTACATAGTATAGTCCTTTTGAATATATATATATATATATATATATATATATATATATATATATATATATATATATATATATATATATGCAGGCTAATCTTTTATGCAGTTTTCTTATTTTCATTTGAACCCAAGTCTCATTTTCAAGAGTTTTTGCTGATGTGCAAAAACACTGAAAAAAAAGTAAATAGACTTTCAGAAACCCACATCTCATTCAAGCTTTGAACAAATGCACAAAACTGTGTACATTTTAATTAAATATAGTCTGCTCCCTACATATAGGAGCAGTTGGCCTAAATCGACATCTGCACCCTCTGGCATTACCTAATCTAAAATTTGGTACTCATGCTAAGCCATCTCCTGTACCAAAGTTGAAATGTGAACTGCTTTTATAAACAGCTATGCGATTCTTGCCAGTTAGAGTTTTGTCTTCCTTTTCTGGTTGATTTTCTTCCAAGTTCTCAAAACTACTTCTTTGCTTCCGTCAAGGCAGTGTAATTATTCGGTGACTGGATTTTATCCAACCTGACAGTTTCACTGGGACTTTTTTTTTTTCCCCCCTCACAGGTTTTTTTTTCACACTGGGAAAGCTGATACCAGTCTACTGGTCAATGTGCCGCCATCTTGGAAGTCCTGTATAAGAAGGGTTTGAGGAGTATGTGGATAAGGGTATTAATTAATAAGTAATTGAGGGACGTGATAGTTACTAGATTTTGGAGCAGAGTTATTTAGGAAGTGTAGTGGAAGGAGAGATGTATAGTATATTTGGGGATAACTTAAGGGTTTGGAAAGGGAGAGGACTTAACAGAGTAGCTGACTAGAAGAGACAGCTAAGGGAAGGGTTAGATCTGATTCTTTGGATGTGCAGGAGACCGTTTCGGTTAAGAGTAAGAGATTGATTAGTATACAGTGCATCACTTTGGAAGTTGCAGGTAAAAGGTTTGTACTAGGGAATCAGGGAAATGGAAGGGTTGTTTAGGGAATAGAGTTGGTTTAGTGTTAGGAAAGGAAGAATAGAGCCTACACGTAATGATGCAGATGAGTGTGAAGCTAAATAAGAAATATAGTACAGTGATGTAGAAAGTAATTGTGGGGCTAAAGCTGACTAATTCTAGAATGAGCATTTGTGGATAGTATGAAATTTTAAGTATGGTGGTCCTTTCTGTTTGCAGTTGGTTATATATCACTGATAGAAGATGTCTAGGACATTGGAAGACGAGGGCTAGTGGGAGGGGAGGGGAGGCGGAATATTGGAAACTCAGAAAAGCAAATGAGTATAGCTTGCAAAGGTGGTGGTATTTGTCCTGAGGTGCAGCAAGTGTGGACAAAAATGGAGTGTGTTTGGATGGATGAGGAGGAGGCAGGAACTTGAATGGGTGTTTTGTCTGCTTTGCTGCAGGGGGTGATACCAGGTAGAGTAGCATCAGGTTGTGGAATGGGAGAAAAAGGCAGTTACAAAGGGATGAAAGGATGTAGAGGCTGTGGAAATTCAGAAGGGAATGGTGCAGTACTTAGTGAGTAAGTTTAAATAGGGGGATTTTTGGAGATAAATTTCCCATCACCTATCCATTTTCTTCTCATTTATCTGTCCTTTGTTGACCAGTTTAGTCCCAACAGCAAGTGGCTTCTTTTTATTGGAGTAAAAGGTGATATTTATACTTCTGGGGGAAATTTGGCCATGTCATTAGAGAATGGTGCCATGGGATCTTTTACACCTATTTGAGATGCCACCAACTCAAGCAGATGAGAGCTGTATTTAACATCTCATCCAATGCATGATACACTCGAGAGAGAAAAATGAGTGAATAAGAAAATATGTACCGACTCTGAAATTGCTCCATCTCAGAGTATTCCCTGTTTATAGAGGTACAGTGATCTTGGAGTTCATATGTAAGCAGTGGAAATCTGGGAGGGGAAGTCCCTTGAAAAATCAGTGCATTTTGAAATTTAGTTTTTTGATTTAGTTCATTTTTTTTTTGAAGTGTCAGAACTCATATCAGCTGTTGAGCTATACCTTGCTTTAGGGAGTTACAACTCGCAGGAATACTAAGTCAGCAGTACCTTTCCAAGAAAGATCACCTGTAGTCCAGCAATATACTGGTTTTCCTTTTCCTTTTTAAAACACCGTTCTTTGTATAATCTGAACTGCTACCTGAGAGAAGCAGGAGTTTTGTGGTATTGACCCCATTGGGTTGCACGCAAATGTTTGTCTGTGCCACTGGCTTCATTTTGCAAGGTAAATAAGTTATAATCTGATTTGAGAACTACCAGTTTCTTTTTGGAGTGAAGTCAGCCATAAAATTAGATGCAGTGCGATTTTTTTTTGGTCCACATAATTTACTGACCTTTGATCCTTGATATTTGTTTACTTAGAAAGGTCAAAGCTTGATGGGTGGTGTGAAGGTGCTCACTTTGTCTGGAGAATGTTCTTCCATGTTTTATACATTTCTTTTTCACCAGCTACTTCAGGGGCACATACATATGTAGTGTGTTGAGTGAACCCATCAAGTTTGAGCATGTTCTTATTGATGTTCTTCGTTTTTCACTGTTGCAGTCATCACACTTGGGTTATCTGCCTGCAGGTAACCCTCAGTCGGCCCGAATACCAGAGTCTAGGGATTTCTGCTTTGGATGCTGTCGCCTCTTCCATGACGTCAGATAGTCAGGGATATAAAACATGCAGCCGACGCCATTACATCAGCTTTTCTTAACGAGCGGAGTCCGAAGCAAAAGCAGTTTGCAAGTGCCGGTCAGCCTCAACCTGAAATTTTCATTATTTGAGTTTCAAACCTGAAGTCTTGTAAAGCTAAGTACCCCATTGGGGATCCTTTTCTCTTGCTCTAACCGATGTCAGACAAAGTTAACAATTGTCTTGCCTGTGGAAAGCAAATACCTTACAGAGATTTTCATTCTTAATGCATCACCCAATTAGGCCCATCCCACGACGTTCCTCGCTGTCAGTTTTGTGCCCTGTTCAATGCCCGAACTATTCATCATTGGGCTATCTTGGTCGCTAAATTCTTTCGCGCTCGTTCTTTGTATTCCAAAATGGCTTCGATAAGCCATCCGAATACTGATGATCTGAAAAAAACGTAAGGATAAAGACAGAGACATAGGTCCAAAACTGCCGACGATGCTTCCGTTAAGCTAGTCGCCAGTCCGCCTGTACTCAGTGAGGCACTTTCGCAGCCCCTGATACCCGCTTCTACAGATTCGCAGGCTTCTACTGAGACCCAGTCGGAGTCCGGTATGCTGCGAGATTCTTCTTCGACTATGGAACCTGCGGATGTCCCTGCCTTGGATGGGTCCAGAGCTGCTGTGCAGGCACTGGCTTCTGAGTGTGTATTCAGACCTTCCGATGTTCGTATTAAACTGACTACTTCGTTTCTGACTAAAACTACGAATTTCTCAGGCCCAGAGTTCACACTACGCATAGGAAACCGACGACCAAAGCGCATTCTCAAGCTCCCATGCCACAGAAACAAATGCTTAGAATGGCTGAAGACCTTATTACTTTAATCAGGGGAAGCCAGTCTTCTCCCTCTAAAAGACAAAGAATTGATTTTCCTTCAGATTCTACAGGTCATGAGTCCGATGATTCTGACGCCACTGATTATCAGGACATACCCTTATCTACCTATGAGAATTCAGATGCACAGGATTCTATTCCCTCTTACCACCAACACCCCCCGCCCCCCCAAGACTTTTCTTTCTGTGAGACCCTGCATACCCTCAGAGAGCATTTCTGCTGGGAGTGCCAGGACTACTCACAGTCCAAAAAGAGACTCAGGGAAGTTTTAAACTTGCCACAGCACAGGCCCTTTGCTATCCCTCCTGTTCTGGAAATTGTAGATGATGTCTTCATGGAATCCAGTTTTACCCCAGATACTTTACCACCAGCTTCTAGAAAGCCTGGCAGGTACTACAGAGTACCTGACTCTCACAAATTTATTTTCAAAAATCCCACTGCGGATCCGGAGACCATTTCCCAGGGACCTAATAGTATTAAGGCTACTACAGCCAAAAACCTTACCCCTTCGGACAGAGATTCTAGGGCTTTAGACAAATGGTGGAAGAAGGTATATACCTCTGCAACTCTTGCCATCAGGGCTTTAAACTGCCAGTTTCACATGTTGAAGTATCAGCAGCATATTATGGAACTAATTAAACAAAAAATGATGTTGATTCCTGATTGTGCAGAAAATAAAGATTTACAAGAGTTAATGCATTCTGCAAACCAAGTTGGAAAACATACTTTGCAGTGTGTTTTTTTGATGCCTTAGAAGCATCTTGCAGGGCTGCTGTCACTGGGTCTGTCCTGAAAAGGCATGCTTGGCTAAAGGAATCAATCTTGCCAGACCATGTCAAAGCAAAATTACTAGATGCTCCATTAAACCAAGATCTTTTGTTTGGCAGAAAAGCAGAAGAAGTTCTTAAAAAGATGGAGTAAAAAGCTAAATCTATGCAAACTGTTAAAGATTTCCTACAGGTACAGCCACCTAGATTCAGTAGGCATTGGCCCTTAAAGAACTTATCCTTTCCAGTCCCTCTCAGGCCTTCTCAGTCCAAACCCAGGGGCAACAGACCACAAAGACTTCAGTCTCAGGGTATGCACAGATCTAAACAATGGAGTGCTCCCACCTCAAAAACAGGGAGTGGTAAGCCACCCCCTTATGGAAAAAGTTCACAGTGACTTGCCGTTCATCCTTCCCAGCCACACCCAAGTACTTGCACCCATACGAGGAAAACTCGCCCTGCATGCAAATAACTGAGAGTACATTACCCAGGACAGATGGGTCTTAAACATTGTATCCAAAGGATACAGATTCAACTTCCACTCTCTGCCAACCCCAGGTGGATTGCCAGACCTTCCCCCAAACCAGTGGGCAGAGGCCCAGAAGCAAGTACTTACTCTTTTCAGTATCAGGGCTATTCGACCTGTCCCAATAGAGCAGAGGGGACAGGGGTTCTACTCAAGACTGTTTCAGGTTCCCAGAAAATAAAACTCTTGGCACACCCTATCCTGGATCTGTCAATTCTCAACACCTTTTTGGTGGTACCAAAAATTCAAAATGCTTACGCTCCAGCAGCTGCTTCCTATGCTAGCCAAGGACCCCTGGCTGGTCACCCTAGACTTAAAAGAAGCTTATCTGCACATCCCTATAAGGGAATCTTGCAGGAAATATCTACGTTTCAGAGCAGGCTCTCTGCACTATCAGTTCTTTGCACTTCCCTTTGCCTTATCTACTGCGCCCAGGGTATTTACAAAGTGCCTGTTTCCAGCCATTGCATACTGCAGGCAGATAAATATTCATATTTACCCATACTTGGACATCTGCCTGATTCAGGCAGACGGTCAGGAACTGCTACTACAGCACCTGACATTTGTAAAGAGACTTCTAACTTCTCTGGGGTGTACCTTTCATGAAAAGAAACCACATCTGGTACCCAGCCAAAACATTGTATTCCTGGGAGCAAGCTTGAACACAGCTTCCCAGATGGCATTCCTCACTCCAAAAAAGCAGCTCTATTTGACAAATTACTTCAAATGTCTGGCCACCCAAACCCAGCTATCTGCAAGAAAAATACTGCAAGCCTTAGGGCTCATGGCCTCATGCATTCTCCTAATTCCATATGCAAGACTGCATATAAGGAAATGTCAGTGGTACTTAAAAAGTCTCTGGTGTCAACATTCTCAGGGTCTGGAAATAATGATTCCAATCATTCTTTGCCTAAGGACAGAGTTCGTTTGGTGGGAAGAGGCCTGCTACCACAACTAGGGACTCCCTTTCACTCAACCCCCACTGCCCATAGCCTGACAACAGATGCATCAGGCTGTGCATGGGAGGCTCACATGGCAGGCCAGTGCATTCAAGGCAAATGGAGCCCAAGACAAGTGCACCTGCATATCAATCAAAAAGAAATGTTAGCTGTACAGAATGGACTGACAGCCTTCAAAAACCTTATCCTTCCAGAACAACTCCTGATAAAGACAGACAACACCACAGTTATGTGGTACATAAGCAGGGGGGAACGCATTCCTACCCACTCTGCAGGTTAGCCATGGCTCTGTGATACACAGCCTTGAGCAATCAAGTGCACCTGCAAGCTCAGTTCCTGCCAGGCAAAGAAAATTCACTGGGAGACTATTTAAGCAGAAATCTAATAGACCCACCCGAGTGGAAACTGGAACCCAGCACAATCAAGCTTCTAATCCACAGGTGGAGAACGCCAGAGGTGGACCTCTTTGCTTTCCCCCAGAATCATCAATTGAGCAAATTTTGCACCAGACCTCCCACTGCCAAGCATGGAAAGTTGATGCCCTTTCCTTTACATGGGAAAACTTCTCAATCTACGCCTTTCCCCCTCTGCCCCTCCTCTTGAAAGTACTAATCAAGATCAAACAGGACAGGCCAAGGGCAATCCTGATTGCACCAAACTGGCCACATCAGCACTGGTACCCACTTTTACGCAGTCTGACAGCAGTGCCACCCTGGCACCTGCATCAAGACCCCCTCTCTGCCGTCCCAGCAGGAGGGCCAGATTTTGCATCCTCAGCTGCAAACCCTGAACCTAGCAGCCTGGCTTATTCCCTGAATGCATCTCCACCAACCCTCAGCAAACAGGTGCTGGATGTCATCCTTGAGGCCAGGAGGCTTAGTACTAGGCAATCCAATGCAGAAAAGTAGAAAAGATACTACTCTTGGTGCCAGTCTCATGGTAAGGACACAGCCGTGCCCACCTTACCTCAAATCCTAGTTTACCTAGCAGAGCTGCTCCACAAAAGCCTATCCTTCTCTTCTGTTAAGAGTCATGCCTCTGCCATCTCAGCTCAGTACAATACTGAGCCACCCCTCTTTTCTCACCCTCTGGTCAAACAGTTCCTGAGAGGAGTTAACAATTTAAGACCCCCTGAGGAGAGCTCCCACACCTGCCCGGAACCTTAACTTTGTACTAGAGAAGCTCATGCTTCCCCCTTTTGAGCCTGCTGCTACAGTAGAGTTAAAATTCCTCTCTTGGAAAACAGCCTTACTTCTAGCCATCACTTCAGCAAGAAGAGTGTCTGAGTTGCAGGCCCTTATGGCTATGGAACCCTTCATTATCTTCCATGTGGACAGGGTTTCCCTCAGGGCTAACCCATCTTTCATGCCCAAGGTGGTATCCAGTGTGGCTTTAAACCAATCCATCCATTTACCCACCTTTTTTCCTAATCCTCAGAATAAAGGGGAAAGGATCCTGCACTCCGTGGACATGCACAGACAGCTTAGGTTCTACCTTGACAGGACTAAACCTTTCAGAAAATCTGACCAGCTGCTAGTCGGCTTTGCTACAGGGGCAGAGGGCAAGGCCATTTCAAAGCAAACAGTCTCCAAATGGATAGCACACTGCATCCATTTCTACTACAAACATCATAGAAAACCTGCCACACAGGGGATCAGAACCCATTCCACTAGGGCTACTGCAACCTCTACAGCATTTCTCAGGGGAGTCCCTACCAGGGACATCCTGGAAGCTGCAACCTGGAGATCTGTATACACCTTCACCTAGCATTACCACTTATCTATATTTTCTGAATCCAGAGCTGGATTTCCTACACCTGTCTTACAAGGCCTGTTAGCCAACCTTAATACTTCTTGACTGCCTCCACCCTTCCTCAGCTTTGGAAATCAACCCAAGTGTGATGACTGCAACAGTGAAACACGAAGAACATAGTACAGTTGTGTATACTTACCATAAATGTAGATGGTCGAGTGTATTCACTATTGCAGTCCTGGTTATCCTCCCTCCAGCCCCCTGACTTATCTATACTGTCTACCTATCCTCTTTTTTGGCCATATCTTATGGCAGTGGTATTTACTTTTTACTGTAATTGCTTCCTATTTTGGGGGCTCCTGACATCTGGGGCAAGAAAAACTGATGTAATGGTGTCGGCTGCATGTTTTATACCCCGACGACCTAACGTCATGGAAGAGGTGACAGCATCTGACGCATAAATCCCAAGACTCTGGTATTTGGGCCAACTGAGGGCTACCTGCAGGCAGATAACCCAAGTGTGATGACTGCAACAGTGAATACACTCGATCATCTACATTTATGGTAAGTGTACACAACTGTACTTTCCTCTTCCCATGCTTTGTGGCCTTTTCTTCACCTGCATTTGTTGTTGGGGAATGTTGCCCAAATTACCTAGTTCCCTTCTCCCACATATTAGTGTACTCATCCTGTTGAGAAACATCCAAATCAGAAAAGCTTCAGGGATGGCAATTTCCTTCTCTTAGACATGGCTGGTAGTGGGGTGGTCTGTACAAATTGTGGGTTATTCAACAGGCAGTAGCGGGGATCGAGGATTCTCTGCCATGCCAATTTATATTCTTCAGTTAAACATATAAAAAACTGAGGGAACTGAGGCAGGCATCAATAGGACTAATTCTGCAGGTGTTAGGCCTGCTGAATGTATTTTGGGAAACTTGACTTATCCAAACAGGACAAGGTAATTTCTTTCCCTGTCACATGCAAGTTCTTGGACAAGACGCAACTGGAATGTCAGAAGGGGGAGAGAATTTTACACTATGTAAGGAAGTCACTGGCCAACTGGGATGCCTGATTATTGACATCCTGCTCTGATGCAGCTTTAAATTCTTGAGAGGCTTGGAGAGATTGTAGTGCCAGTATCCCTCCTTCAGCCAACAGATGAACATTAGCATAGAGGAATTTATAACAGATGTCTGGGTCTGCAGGTGACAGACTTGCTCCTCTGCAGCCATGCTGTTTCAGGACTGATGAGGTTTTAAAAGTTCCATTCTGTCTGCATCAAAAAAATTTGCAGCCAGTTTCCTAATCCATATTTGTAGCACGTTTATCCCTCCCACCACGGATTCTTACATTTGAGGTACCTTTCCTATTATTTTCCAAAGTGGCTTTATCTTGTCCCAGAGCTAAATATTTCCCTAGTAAGACATTCAAGGTTCACAGTATTTGCAAACTGTTTTCTTTTTTAAAAATACAAAAAAAGCATACAGCTTACAAACACTTTGTGAAGGCCAAACACAGAATGGTCACTTAAGGCAAAGATCCTTTGTCAGAATGAATCTGTTGGCCACTGGCACACTTGTTGGTGACCTTTTCTAAAGATGACATTGGCAAGCTCCCCAGTCCACAGATCCAGTCAGGCTGTGACAATACATTGTAAAAATGTTACAAGTAAAAATTGAAAACTCCTGGCTGCATGATGTAGAAGGATAAGGCCCTAGTTATGATTCATGTGACCTGAGTTAGTTAGCAGCTCAGACACTGGAGGATGTGAGTGAGGGGCTGATGCCTACTCAACTATGCTTGGGGGTGGGCATTCCAACTTGCTGCTTTTTACATTTCATCACTGTTGCCTGCAGCAGTAGCATAGGCATTTATTTTGTCCCTAGTAAGCCTTATACATAGGAAGTCTTCATGGGGCATGTGTAAGAATGTGCACTCCTCAGGGAAAGACATTGCATGTCCTCATGTCTGTGAGGATGCATTCAGCTGTGTAATAGAGAAGTCAGGGCCGTGTTTAATAAAAAGCCATGATAGATGCTTGGATGATGGTCTTTTTCTGAGCAGTGATCAGCCCCACCAAGAATATCAGATTCATTTTTGGAAGGTTTATGGTTACCAGTCAGCAGTAAAATGGATCACAGGGTATTTGAACAGCTCTGGAGGTCAGCATAGAAGGTACTGACAGACAGCCTTCTGAATGGACGTATGGCAAAAAAATTGAAAATTTAATAGGCAGTTCTTCATATAACATTTATGGCGTGGACAGCCCTATGTTGGGACATTTGAAAGTTCTAGAAGTTTGGCTTGATGGATGGTCATCTTCCTGCACTGTATTTCCATGTGTGAGTCATACTGTATCATTTATTCTTACAATGAACATTAACTGTTAAAGGAATTATGCTTGCACAGCTGTATTTTCCTATTCACCACATAGAAGATTGGTAATTCTCCAGCTATTGCTCTTCCTAATTTGGATCCTTTATTTTCTGGCACAAAGCGATGCTCCTATAACATCAGTAGATTTTAGAGTTTTGTAATATTTGACTTTTCTCAGTTTTGCCTTCAATCCTATAACTTGATAGTCAGATTTTTTTTTTTTTTTTTTTTTTTGGTTAAACCCACTGACTGATGAGTATAAAGTTTCCTGCATAATTTTTCTCAGTTTGTAATTCCTGTACAATGCGTTAATCCATAGGAGTGACTTTTTTTTCTTTCCAGATTCCTTTACAAAAGCAGTAAACAGTATGCAGTTGGTCAGTTTTATGGCAGCTCTGTTTCCTAGAATTGTTTTTATCAAAAAACTGAAAACCAGAATGTTCCAAGTACAAAAATTATTAGCATTGTTGGATTTATTGATACTGTGCTGCTGACCCTGGTGTAGCGTGATAAATCCGTGACTACAACCCAGACAACCAGAGTTTGATAAGTGATTTGGGCATCTGTTGGAGCTGGCAGGGGGAATTGAAAGGAAGGGTGAGGCTCTGCCTTTTCAGGTGGTTGAAGGATGATGTGCTGGTAGGGGCAGGCTGATTTTAGTGTTCTGTTGGAGACTGTACCAGTAAACAGTTGCCAGGCTGTGAGTAGATTGGTATATTAGGGCATGTCAGTCTTGGTGGCCAAGGTGGGGCATCCCTCAGCTTCACAATTCTTATTTGCTTGCTAGCCTCTTCAGTGATGTCAGCATGTTTAAGAATGGGGGAGAGCTACTTAGCCTACGCAGTAGTAGGCTTGCTTACTTCCTGTGGGTATCTTGTCATTGCTGGATAGCTAGTGGTTTTATTTCTGGTTCTGGTCAAATGTTCCTAACCTTCTTAAATCTAAAAGAAATAAGTGCCTGTGATTGCAGGAGAGTTGAACTGAAGTGAGCTCTGCTATAATGGGAGTCAGACAAAATAAGCCAATCTCAACAGCATGCAGAGATACTGTATAGCAGATGATTTATGACATTTAGAGTTTTTATCTGTTTGTATCTTTCTTGACCTGACTGGATTTGCTTCAGTATTCAACATTTAGATGTCTTGGATACTTTTAAGGTTTAGTTTGCATCGTCTTTGTTACTTTTTTCTTTTGATATGACATTTTTATTTTGCAAGACTGAGTTCATGGAGCAGAGGGATAAAGCCATCATTTTACACCACTGACCTTGTTACTGTAAACTCCTCCTTTGACACGAGTTTTGTGTTGTTGCAAGAGGAAGGAGGAGCTAGGTTATCAGATGTTCCTAACCTGCCAAGGTGAAGATCCTTCCTAATGCTGTCTGTCTTCCTCCACTGGATTATAATACCTCCGTTAGGAGAGAGGACCCCCTCCCCCCATCCAGCACCATAATGTGGAGTACTTCAGATGATGTAACAGCACAGTGAAATTGCCATTGAAGAAACACAGTTGTTTTCTAGGCTAGAAGAGAACATGAGGATAATAAAATTACTGTGAACTTAGAAGTGCCTTCATCGCAATCGAGCAATGTTGCTCTGTTTCTCTAGACCAAAGACAGCAAGCTACACTCTTCCCAAACATGTGAGTAGCATAGGGGGTGCCATGGAAGACTCACTGCCATGTTGCTGATGGTGGCAGCATGCTGTTTATGCCATTTTTATTTTGACATTGCAACTTTTATTTTTCTTTCTTCCTCTGACCCTGTGTAGAATCTTTGTACTCTGGGATAGTGGACAAATTCCTTTTCCAAAAAGGTCAGGAGAGATTTAAAGATGGTGTTGGGAACCAACACTTGTATACCACTGCTGAGTGAGAGGGAGTTAGCTGAAACTTGAGTTAGAGTGAAAAGTTCTAGAAAGTGGGCTTGCACTTTGGGTTGCTGTAGGCAGGAATCTCAGAAGTAATGACTACAGCAGTGAATATGCTCAGACATCTACAGTTAGAGTAAGTTCCTAACACAGCTGTGCTTTCTTGAATCATTTTCTTATAGATTCTAAAATAATTGGACATGTCTATTATAGGCAGAAAAAAAACTTGAAATGTTCAACTGATATTTTGTATAATGAAGAACTTGTATCTAAACATACCTACATTTATGTAAAAGGGTTTTTCTGTAATGATTTATTGTATAGCTATGCATTTGTAAATTTCCTAACCTTGCATCACTTGTTTGTATTTTAGAAAATGGACATGTCAGAGACTTGGTCCATTTTATTTCAGTAGGCTTATCAACTGAAGCCATGAGAGCAGAGGTGATGAGGCAAGATCCAACTAGAAAAGGATCCGTTGTAAATGTGAATCCAACAAATACAAGACCACAAAGTGACACCCCAGAGATTCGTAAATATAAAAAGCGATTCAATTCCGAGATACTTTGTGCTGCCTTATGGGGTAAGTAATAATAACGTTTTGATTTATTGATTCCTCCTGTTTAAATTGCTCATTTAAAATCAATTGTGAAGGCTTTTGATATGATCTATTTATATTTTTTGTATTCCCTTACTCTTTCTTGAGATTCTTGATGTAGTATGCAAGAACTGCAGGTCTTTTAAAGTAACTTGCAATTTCCTTTGATGAAATATGTATTTTAATACTAAAGTTAATTTGGAGTTATTGAAATTTTGCATTTTCCAGTTGAAATGTATAATGAAATTCTGCAATCATTTGAAATCCTAAGATGATGTTTTTCTGTATGCATTGTGTCTGCACACACATATCTGTACATTATAAATATATATATTTGTCTCCCTTCTCTGTGTGTGCGTGTGTGTGTGTGTGTGTGTGTATTTATTATCAAATACTGTGTTATAGTATTAAGAATGGCTTATTTAGAGCTGCTATAGAGTTGATTCAAGGTTTTCAGTTATGCAGCTAAAACAGTAAGTTTAGGCCCATAAGATACATTGACAGCTGGTGGTCTAATTTCCCACAATTTTGAAATAAAGCACTTTTAAAGGACAGTTGTGCCTTAAACACAGCAGTTCCTCATCTTGCTATGTATCCCCTGTTTAAAAAAATTGTGCTTATACTGCCTCATATACATGACATGGCTTAGACTGTTTCTCCAGTTCTCTGATATTTCTGTACTTTCTGCCTTTCTCTGTTTATACCCTGCTGTGTTTGCATGGAATCTCATGATACTTTTTGTTGGTGTTAATTTCCAAGGCTCTTGCATTGTATTGATCAAAACATTTTAAGCTGTTTGTACCAGGAAAAAACAATGTAACAAAGTATTTTGTAATATTGGCGCTTTCCCTCCCATTTGGGCCACAGACCTACTGAATGCGTGGGGATTCATGTCTTCTTTATTGAACGTATTAATTACAGTTTGCAGGACATCTGAGACTGAAGTTTTGTGACTGAATACCACTGCTTGGCTCAGTAAATACAAGAGTAGTTTCTTCAGATAAATAATTCCTGGAGGTTACAACATAGTGTAATTTACACATTCTTGGTGACTTAAAGTTTCATTATTGTGTGTGTGTGTATGCTTGTATAGAAGAAAGACATTTGTGCAGATTCGCTTTTGCCATTGGAAGATGGCTATCAGCACAGATGGTATGTTTTGAGTACAATAATTGAGTATTATCATTATAAATTAATGGAATAATGATTGCTGAAGTGGGATGATTGGTTAGTTAAGATGCCGTCAGTGTGCCCTATCCCTCCTGTTTCTTTTATATTTAGAGCAGTTAGCAAAGAAAATAAGGGCTTAATTCACAAATTCAAGGATGTAGCTGGTGTGGTAGTCCATAAAAGTTTGTTTTATTTCAGGAGATAGATTTTTGTACTTGATAAATCCAGAGATGACCATTTTAGTGCTATGTAACATTTTGACGTAGTTTCAGCTCTTTCAGGATGTAAAATAAATGAAGGTGAAATAAAAGCTGTAGAAGGAAACTGCACCTATGCATGAATTGGTGCAGCAATACCATACTTATGGAAGCATGATACTATGACGTATTGAGTATGGATTAAAGTGATTGTTATGGTAGCTAAGGATACGTGGAAAGAGATTAAACTGTGGACAATACAAAAATTACACTGGAAGCTCTTGATGTGGAACATAAGATGTAGGCAGTGAAAATGTTTCTTGTCAAGCATATTTTTGTCATCTGGAGCCAAAGCTAAGCTGTGAATGACAAATTAGAGGTGAATGAATTTATTTGGGAGGGAAAGAGGGCAAGATGTATGATTTTAAGTGGGACAAATTGATTATCCCTGTAAAACAAGGTGGCTTAGGGTTACCTAATTTGAAGTGGTACTTAAAAAAAGCTTATGCAGAGGGTTACAAATCAAAGTTGTAACAGATTATACCAAAACTTGTGCGGGGGGTGGGGGGGTGATCTAGGAGTTTTGGATGCTAGTCCTTGGAGAGAGTAGTCAGCAAGCAAAGGAGAGTAGTATTGCTGGAATTGAATTCATCCTAAAGTCATTGTGAGTACCTTCACAAGGTGGACCATGTTTTTCACAAAAGCTCACCAAGACAACACTGAAATATAGACTGCATTTTATATAGCATATATCATGGGCAGAAGTAGGTCAAAAATTAAAAAAGACAGCTGGGTGCACAAGACCAGGATAAAAAAGTGCCCGATCCTGGTTGGTGCACTGGTGCTAGAAAAAATGACAGTGTAGAATCCTCAAAATATGGAAACATTAACAGTGGGGCCAGGCCCAGGGCGAAGATAGCCTAGCTTCCCCCCCTCCCCATTGTAGAAGGGAAGTATCATTCCACAAAAATCACAAAAACTGATAGGCCAGAGAGCCATAAAGATGATAGAGTGGACTATTGAGGATAAGAAAGAAATTATGTATTATTACTGTTATGCAAGAAGCCCAGAATTTCCAGACACAAGATATACAAAAAGATTGAGAGAAATTTGAGGAAAGAAAAATACTTCCATAAGAAAAACTGGCAGAAGCTTCAAATAAATTTGTGTTCATTAATACAACAGATTTGTGAAAAACATTATATAGATCAAGAAACTTTGATCTGTTCGGAAAAAGAAGCATCTGAGTAAGTGCGAGAGTATAAACAACAAAACCTGGAGATTTTTGAAAAGTATAAAATAGAGTTATGGATTTAAGAAAGAAAGATAGATGTGTCAGGCTTTGTCCCTACCAAATGGTGCACTGCTACAGTCATCCCTCTCCACAAAAGAGGAACGACTACAGACCCCGGGAACTATCGCCCCATTAGCCTGACAAGTTTGATGTGCAAAGCTATGGAACACATCATCAATGACCTAATAACCAAGGATATAGGGAATATCCAAACTCTGGATCCTACACGGTTTGGTTTTGTGAAGGGTAGATCATGCCTGCTCAACTTGGGCGACTTCTTTGAGTTAGTCACCAGAGCTGTGGATGAAGGTAAGGTGGTTCATACTGCCTACCTTGATCTGGCCAAGGCCTTTGATACCATTCTCCACTCAGGAATCATAGAAAAACTTACTAAGCTAGGCATCAACCCCTATATCACTAGGTGGGTTGCAAACTGGCTCACAGAACCCGCAGTGTGAAAGTAGCTGACTCCAAGTCAAGACTGCCGACCAGTCACGAGTGGAGTCCCACAGGGTTCGGTCCTGGGTCCTTTCCTGTTTGGTATCTACTTCTCTGAAGTCCAGGCCAATATGAAGGGACTCTGGCTGACAAAGTTCACAGATGATTGCAAGTTGGGAGCTATTATTAACTCCCCAAGTGATGTTGACATCCTGTAGAAAGGCCTCAATGAGACCAATGACTGGTGTCAGAACCATGGCCTTAAGCTCAGTGCCAAAAAATATGACTTCATCCCCTTTGGGAAAAACCCAGTTCCCTTGAATTACCACATTGATGGTGGTCCACTGAACACAGAAGGCGTTGTAAGAGATCTGGGAACACAGGTTGACAGCAACCTCTCTTTTGACCACCATGTTGCTACTGTAGTCAGAAAATCCTTCTGTGTGGCACATCTCATTACTAAGGGTTTTGCATCCAGGAAGAAAGAGGTCATTGTCTCCCTCTACTCTTCCCTCATTAGGCCAGTCATTGAGTGCAATGCCCCATTTGGCATGTACCTCACTAGACACCTGCAACAACTGGAGAGGTCACAAAAGTACCTCACAAAGAGGATCCTAGGCCTTAAACACTTGTCCTATAGGACAGACTAAAAAAAACTCCCAACTATTCTCTCTCATATCGCCTACTTAGAGGCGATCTCTGATTGTCTTAGAAAGCCATGTCTGACCCAGCTCTGTTAGAAATACTACATCTAAAGAAATCCCAATCGCTCCGCACCACATGCTCCAGAGACCTCAACCTCATTACCACAATCAAAAGAACATGCTGGAGGGGACAGGTTCATAACCCAGAAACTGCCCATGCTATGGAATAGACTTCCCATACATGTCAAGCAGAGCACCTCACTGGCCCTCTTCAAGAGAAATCTTGATGAGTGGATGGGAAATAGAAAATTCACACCGGGGATCACTCCAGTGGCTCTACTCGACAGAGGCACTAGGAACTAAGGTTGGGTGGCACATTGCCAGGGTAATCCTAAGGGCTAGGTTTGTAAAGGCTACAGGGCCATAAGCCTAGTACACAACTATGAACCTATGGTATGGTGCAGCATTTATGCAAAGTCGAAAGCCAAATTAATAAATACAAAAAGGCAGCCCCAAAGATATTTGAAGAGAAGTACAGGCAAAGGCATCCAGAGATGGAAAATTTCATAATAAAAAATATCACAGAGGGACTGTAGAAAAGAAGATTAATAAAGTAGAAATAAAAAAAATAGAAGTTGAAGTTATGGAATGTCTGCTAAGTGAAGGATTTGGTGTAAAAGGTGCAACACAGGTTACATCGCAGCATGATGGAACGAGTCCCCAATGTAAGGCAAAACAGGAAGATCAGGAGACATCTGAAGAAGTATGGACATGGGAAAGAAAGAGATTTAATGTGGTGTAATATTTATGCAAAAGTGAAAGCAAAACTAATTAGTACAAAAAGAGCAGCACCAAAGATATTTGAAGAGAAATACAGGCAAAATAATCTGCACATGGAAAACTTTACAATACAAAAAATAAGACAGGAAAAGTAGAAAATAAGATTAGTAATGGAGAAACTAAAGAAATGGAAACCAAGTTATGGAATATCAGTGAAGTGAGGGATTCAGTGTAGATCAATCTAACTCAGAAAGCACCACAACAGGATAGAGCAATGGACATCCAATTTAAGAAACCAGTGGAATGAAAGCAACTGGTCAGATGCCATATGATATTTTAGAGCCTTCCACAGGAAACCAGTATAAATATTCACTTGAAGCTGGACAGCAAGGGAAGGAACAGGAAACTGTGGCAACTCTGACTCAGTCAGTATTGAGTAGTGATAGGCCAGTGAGTTCCCATATGACAGAGCAACGGATGACCTGGGTACACAGGTTGACAACAATCTCACATTCGACCATCATGTAGTGGCGGCAGTGGTCAGAAAAGCCCATTACTTAGTTCATCTCATAAGTAAAGGGATTGTATCCAATAAAAAGGAGGTTATTATCTCTGTGTGCTCCTCCCTCATTAGGCCAATAATTGAGTACAACACCTCGTTTGGTATGCACCTCTCCACCTGCACCAACTGGAAAGGTCACAGAAATACCTCACAAAGAGAATCCATTGCCTCCCAACACCTGTCCTATGTGGACAGGTTCAAGTCACTGACTAATGCCTTTTAATCTGTCAAATTGCCAGGAATCTTTACTAATATAATCAAAAAAACCCAGGCACTTCTGCATTTCATGATCTATGGTCACTGTTGATATGTTTAAACAAAGGGGATATCCTATCTTTTGGATGACCTTGCTCATGAGGTAACCCACAAACGTAAACAAGGTTTTTATAGACCCATACTGGGCCACGGATTTGTGAGTACTAATAGATCTAGTAATGAAAGTTTTTTACAACTCAGCCTTCATTTTGACATACAATGGCATGGCCAACAGTATTATTGATGTGGTAAATGCCAATTAGGAGATTCTTCAATTTGATGCTAATGTTGGGTTGAAAGTTGGTAAAAACCCAAGACATGTTTTTAGGAGGGACAAATCTATAAAGAATATTTTGGAAAGTATTGGACATGAAGGCAGAATTAATAGAAAAGTAGGTAATTTTAAATGTAATTCATTCTCTTTTTGTCCATTTATAATGGAAACTGAAGGTCAAATTAGGGTTAATCAGAAGGCTGTCAATATTATAGGCCACTACAATTGTAATAGTAAAAATGTTGTGTATATGGCTAAATGTGGAAAATATTCTAGTTTTCACATTGGGAAGACCTGTAGAAAATGTAAATTAAGAATAGGTGAACATCTCGGTGACATCAGACATTGCAGGGTTCCTAGTGCTTTGTACAGACATATCAATGAAAATCCAACACGTGATTTTAAATTTTTGGTTTTACAGCAGTTAGTGCTGGATGAACAGGGGTGCATTACAGATGTGCATTTGGATATGATGGTATTGAGATGGCAGTTGTTTTAAAACCTGTTACCCAGGTATCACTGAAACTATAAACATTGCTAGTGTTCTAAAACTTGATTGAATTTTAGGTTAGTAAAGTTAATATGGATTTTATTTAGCAATTTATTAACATATTATAACATTTTATGGTAACATTTATTTAGTTTTATTTGCTAAATGCAATATTTTTACTGCTGTAATTTGATGTGTATATATTGCTTTAAATTTTTTGGCGCAATTTTGAATGGTTAATTGAGGGGGTGGGTATATATTTGCCTGGGTTTTTGTGCAATATTGTTCTGAGGAAGTCTCTGTAATAGAGAGGAAAGTGCTTAACTTAAGTAAACTTGGTGTCCTTTAGGTATGCCCCCTACCAATGTGAAAAAAATCTCCGATGTTCCACCCAGTCAGAGGTAAGCAATGACTAGAAATAAAAAAGCTGCTTAAAAAAGTCATCCAAGTGGGCCCACCCCCAGACCAGGGAGAATCTGGGACTTGCTGAAGATTCTTCTTGGTGCCTGAAAAAACAGGGGGACTTGATCAGTTCTAGATCTCAGCAAATCTAATCAGTTCATACAGTATTCAACGGTTCGGGTGGTCATGGTTCAGTCCATCTTACCTCTGCTGCAAAAGGATGACTGGATGTGCTCAATAGATCTTCAGGATGTACGATCACATCAAAATGGACAAGCCCTGCAAAAGATACCTGCGTTTCCAGCTGGGAGCCAGTCATTACCAGTTCAGAGCACTGCTGTTTGGTCTCACCAGAGCTCTCCAGGGTGTTAAGCAAATGCATGGCAGTGGTAGCAGCTCATTTGAGACTGCTGGGATTCAGAGTGTTTCCATACCTACACTACTGACTCCTAACTGCCCCAATCAGGCAATGACTTGTATAGGTAAGAGACTATTTGCTGCAGCTGTGCATCCATCTAGAATTGTGGTCACTTTCAGTCCAGTTGTCCATTCTTCAGCATCCATTAACCGCTGCAGTCATGATCACACATCTGCAAAAGATATCTTCTTTGGTGGAGTCATTCAGACAATCTCTCCAAAGGTTGTCCGTTTGTTCTTTCCCTGCCCAAGGTAACCACTAATGCTTACCAGTTGGGGTGGGGGACAGTATTTGGGAAGGGCAGTCCAAGGTATGTGGTACCCGAAAGAGGCCAAGGTGGATGTCAGTGTCCTGGAAATGAGAGCAGTCCTCCTAGTGTAACAGGCCTTTCAAGATGTTCTTCCATCTGGGGCAGTTGTCATTCAGATGGGCAGTGTGTCATTGGTCTTGGTATATATTAACAAACTGGGAAGAACCAGATCTTACCCACTTTGTCAAGAAGCAGTGAGAATGTGACAGCGTGCAATCTCTTCCATTTGCTTTCTAATTGCATTGCACATCACTGTGAAATCCAGCGTGATTGCAGACAAGCTAAGCAGGGCCTATTCTGATGCCTCTTGAGTGGTTTCTCCATGTCAGAGTGGTGGAGAGGGTTTTAAATCGATGGAGCCAGCCATGCTGCAATTTAGTTGCCTCTCCACTCAACCACAAATGCAGAAGTTTCTTTGCCCTGATCCCTCCAGCAGGGGAGTCACCGAGAGATGCTCTAGTCCACGATTGGCCCTCCAGTCTCCTTTATGCTTAGCCACTGTTATCTCTAGTTCCGAAATGAAGTTTTAATTAAATATAAATAAATATGTAAACCCTACAAATCCTCTGACCAAAGTCTGTACTCCTTCTTAAGTCTATTCCTCTGCTAATTAGATCTAGCTCTAATCTCTCCACAACTCAAACAACTATTAAAAGACTACCTAAACAAAATCTGGCACTGCTCCTGCAGTACTCCAGGCTGAGCTAGTCCTTCCCTCCTTCCACCAGCATACTTTATCCATGGTCAGAGATGAAGAGTTAGTAAAATCTATGTCTTGGATAATGATCAGATATATTTTTGCTTAGGCTGTATTATCTAGTCATGTCTGTTCCAAACAGTGTACTTAAAATGTGTTTGTCATCTGTATGAACTGTAACTTATCAACCGTGTTTTTGTTCAGTTTGTTATAGATGTTCTATAACAGAATGCATTTTGGTTGAATAGCATGGAGGACTTGAGACCAAACCACAACTCGTGCAGTCTTCTGGCTTCATAAGATTTGGTTCCTCTTCTTGCGGCCTCATCTCCTGAAATTGCCCTGGATACTGGATCCCACTCCAGACCTCCCGTCTTGCATGATGTGTAACTTAGCAGGTTAAACTAACTGAATGGTTTCTCCAATTTCATTGATTGCTAGACAGCCTAGACTCCCCTCCCCAGTCAATCATATATTATTATGCCATTGAAAAGCTACTGCTAGAAAGATTTACAAGAACAAATGGAAAAGGTTTGTTTTCTGTGACCTTAGCAAGGACCTGGATCCTTTCAGCACTGGTGCCATCTATCCTCAAATTTTTAGTTTCAATTTTCAATTAAGGGGCTAGCTTTTCAGCTATTAAATTCAGTTGGCTGCCATTTCTAACTTCCACCTGGATGAAAATAATTCTACCATAACTTCTTCCAAACTATGTAAAGCCTTTCTCAAGGGAGCCATTTTACGTAGACCCCCATTGAAGGATCCTACTCATCTTCAGGATTTAGCTATCATGCTTCAGACTTTTGACACAAGCTCCCTGTAAACCTTCAGCTAGAGCAAAACTTATTTTTTTTGTCTTGGAAAAACATTTTTCTTATTACTATCACATCAGCTAGACGAGTATCCAAACTCCACACACTTGTCTTCTAAACCTGTATACCTGATGTTCTTCATGTTTCACTGTTGCAGTCATTACATTTGGGTAATCTGCTGGCAGGTTGCCCTCATTCGGCCTGATTAACAAAGTCTTGGGTCCTGCATCGGTTGCTGTCCCTTCTTCCTTGATGTCAGGTCGTCAGGGGTATAAAACATGCAGCCGACGTCATTATCTCAGTCTTTCTTGCCATGCGGTGCCCAAAGCAGAAGCAGTTCGCAAGTGCCGGTCGGCCAACTCCTGAAATTTTCAATTTCGAGTTTCAGAACCAAAGTCTTTAACTTAAAGCTAAGTACCCCGTTGGGGAAACTTTTTCTTCCTCCTTACCGATGTCAGTAAAAGTTAATTGCATTACTTGTGGAAAGCAAGTACCTCATAAAGATTTTCATCTGTACTGTATTCCTTGCCAAGGCCCTGACCACGACATACCTTGCTGTAGGTTTTGTGCTTTATTTAATCAGCACACTATCCATCGTCGGTACATTTGTGCCTCTAAATATTTCAGTTCTCGGTTTAATTATCCAGAAATTGTCTGTTAGCCATCCGACTACCGGAATTTCGAAAAACCGCAAAGATAACGGCCAACGACGCTTCTTCCAAGCCAGTCGCCAGTTCGCTGGTACTCAGTGAGGTGCTGTTGCAGCCCCTGATACCCGCTACTTCTGACTCGCAGGCCTCTACTGAGACCCAGTCAAAGTCCGATTTGCCGTGAGATACATCAACTATGGAACCCGCGGATGTCTCTAGCTTGGATGAGTCCAGAGCCGCTGTGAAGGCACTGGCTTCTGAGGGTGTATTCAGCCCTGCAGACTTGCATATCAAACCAACTCCACCTTCAATACTAAGGCCTAAATCTCGATCTATGTCGAAAAAACTGACGCCCAGGCCACATGTTCAGGCCCCTATGCCTAAAAAACAAATGATCAAAATGGCTGAAGACCTAATTACTCTAATCAGGGTTAGTCAACCTCCCCCCTTCTATGCGGCCTAGGCCTGAGCTTGACTATGACTCTTCTGATTAGGACTCTGTTTCTTCTGACTCTTCTAATGACCTGGATTTATCCATACCTACCTATGAGGATTCTGATGCAGAGGATCCCCCCCCCCCCCCCAGAGGATTTTTCTTTTGGTGAAACTTTACATACCTTAAGGGAGCATTTCCACTTGGAAAGTCAGGAATTCTCTGATTCAAAAAAGAGGCTTAGGGATTTTCTTCTTTTACCTCAGCATAGGCCTTTGGCTATACCTCCTGTACTAGACATTGTTTATGATGTGTTTTCGGAATCCAGTAGGGCCCCTGATTCCCTGCCTCCAGCACCTTGTAAACCTGACAGATAGTACAGGGTTCCTGAGTCCCACAAGTTCCTTTTCAAAAATCCTGTTGCAGTTCCTGAAACCATTTCTCAAGGGCCTAAGGGTATTAAGTCTTCTACTGCTAAAAGTCCTACCCTTTCTGATAGAGACTCCAGGGTGCTGGATAGATGGGGTAAAAAGGTCTATACTTCTGCAACCTTGGCTGTCAGGGCTTTAAACTGTCAATTTCATATGTTAAAATATCAACAGCATATTATTGGACTGTTTAAACAGAAAATTATGTTGATTTCTGACTGTGGACAATAAAGATTTACAGGATTTATTACATTTTGCTGAACAAGTTGGAAAACATACTTTGCAATGTGGTTTTGATTCTTTAGAGGCCTCTTGCAGGGCTGCTGTTACTGGGTCTGTGCTTAGAAGGCATGCTTGGCTTAAGGAGCAATCTCTGCCTGATCATGTTAAAGCAAAATTGTTGGATGCTCCTTTAAGTCAGGACCGCCTGTTTGGCAATAAGGCTGAAGAAGTTTTAAAAATGATGGAAGATAAAGCTAAATCTATGCAAACTGTAAAAGATTTCTTACAAGTGCAACCTCCTAGATTTAGTAGGCACTGGCCTACTAAGAATTGGTCCTTTCCAGCTCCTTCCAGATCCTCTTAAGCCAAATCCAGACACACCAAAAGCACCAGGTTTCAGTCCCAAAAGACTCAGACCTAAGCAATGGGGGGGCCTCCACTTCCAAATCTAGAAATAAGACACACCCTATGGTAAACAGTCTCAATGACTTTCCTTTAAAATTACCAAGCACTTACCTTTCAGCTGCCCCCTTTGGGGGGAAAGATTGCTCTTCATGCAAAAAACTGGAAACTCATAACCCAGGACAAATGGGTTTTAAGTATAGTGTCTCAGGGATACAGATTTCATTTCCACACGTTGCCAACACCAAACAGGTGGCCAGGCCTGCCCCCAAATCAGTGGGCAGAGGTTCAGAAACAAGTACTTTCCCTCTTAAAAATGGGGGGCTATTCAACCTGTACAGGAAGTGGAAAAGGGGCAAGGATTCTACTCCAGGCTTTTCCTGGTACCCAGAAAAGACAAAACATGGCGTCCAGTTCTGGACCTGTCGACTCTAAACACCTTTCTGGACATTCCAAAATTCAAGATGCTGACTCTTCATCAGCTACTTCCTATGCTAGGCAAAGATGCCTGGTTGGCAACTCTAGATTTAAAAGAAGCTTACCTGCATATCCCAATCAGGGAATCTTGCAGAAGATACCTACGCTTCAAAGCAGGCTACTTGCATTATCAGTTCTCTGCACAGCCCTTTGGCTTGTCTACTGTGCCCAGGGTATTCACAAAGTGCCTGGCTCCAGTAATTGCATTTTGTAGGCAAAGAAATATTCAAATATACCCATACCTGGACGATTGTCTAATTCAGGCAGAAAACTAGGCAATACTTCTAAATCATCTGGCATTTGTAAAAAGGGTTCTAACTTGTCTAGGGTACACCATAAACGAAAATAAATCACAACTGGTACCCTCTCAAGAAATTACATTCCTATGTGCAAGCTTGAATACAACTGCCCAGATGGCTTTCCTCACAGCAGAAAAGCAAATTCATTTGGTAACTTACTTCAAACAAGTGGCCACAAAAGCCCTGCTATCTGCAAGACAAATTCTGCAAGCCTTGGGGTTCATGGCCTCCTGCATTCTTCTAATTCCATATGCAAGACTGCATATAAGGAAACTAAGTGGTACTTAAAAAGTCTATGGAGTCAACATTGTCATAGCCTGGAAACAATGATTCCTATCATACCTTGCCTACGCCTGGAGTTCCTATGGTGGACAGAGGCCTGCCACCAAAACAAGGGGCTAAAATTCACACTACCCCCTGCCGCCCAAACCCTAACTACAAATGCATCAGACTATGCATAGGGGCTCATCTGGCAGGGAAGAGCATTCAGGGCAAATGGAACACAAATCAAATGCACCTACATATCAATCAAAAAGAAATGTTAGCTATACGGAATGCTCGGACAGCCTTCAAGGACATCCAATACATCCAGGACAACTTATGGTAAAGACAGGCAACACCACAGTTATGTGGTACATAAACAGGGGGTTACACATTCCTACCCCCTCTGCAGACTAGCCATGGCATTGTGGTACACGGCCTTGAGCTACCAAGTGCACCTACAAGCTCAATTCCTGCCAGGAAAACTGAATACACTGGCAGACGGACTAAGCAGAAATCTCATGAACCCACGAGTGGAAACTGAAACATGGATTTTCATCATGTTGACAAGCAAATGGGGGAGCCCAGACATCGATCTATTTGCCTCCACCCAGAACTACCAGTTGGACAAATTTTGCACAAGGACACTCCACAAAAAAGCCTGGAAAGTGGATGCTCTGTCATTCAGCTGGAAAAAACCTATCAGTCTACGCCTTTCCCCCTCTGCCTCTGCTCGCCAAAGTTCTGCTAAAAGTCAAACAGGACAAACCAAAAATGATTTTGATTGCTCCAGACTGGCACGCCAACACTGGTACCCACTCCTGCGCAGTGTGTCACAAATATCTCCATGTCACCTTCCTTACTGTCTCAGCAAGAGAACCAATTTATGCACCCTCAGCTACCAACATTGAACCTTGCAGCTTGGCTAATCACTTAAATTCACCCTTAGCATCCCTCAGCAAACCTGTGATGGACGTCATCTGGGAGGCGAGAAGACCTAGTACTAGAAAATCTTATGCTGACAAATGGAAAAGATTCTGTGCTTGGAATCTGTCTCAAGGAATGAGCACAGCAGCACCCAGCTTACCTCAGATTTTACAATACTTAACTGAGATGTTTCATAAGGGCCTGTCTTTTTCCTCCATTAAAATCCATGCCTCAGCCATTTCAGCTCATTATAACACAGAACCTCCCCTCTTCTCTCATCCTCTGCTCACGTAGTTCCTCAGAGGGGCCAAAAACTTGAGACCACCCAGGAGAGCTCCAACCCCTGCCTGGGACCTTAACTTTGTATCGGAGAAACTCACTGTACCTCCTTTCGAGCCAGCTACTACTGCAGACTTAAAATTTCTTTCTTGGAAAACAGCCTTCCTTCTAGCAATCACTTCAACTAGAAGGATATCCGAGTTACCAGGCCCTTATGGCAGTGGAGCCTTTCATCATCTTTCATGCGGACAGGGTGTCACTCGGGGCCAACCCATCCTTCATGCCCAAGGTGGTATCCAGTGTGGCTCTTAATCAGTCCATTCATTTGCCAACTTTCTTTCCCAAACCGCAGCACAAAGGGGAACGGATTCTGCATTCATTGGATGTGCACAGACAACTTAGATTCTACTTGGACAGGACTAAAACTCGAAGAAAATCTGAACAACTGCTGGTAGCATTTGCTGCAGGGGCAGAGGGAAAGGCTATTTCAAAACAAACCATTTGTAAATGGATAAGCCATTGCATTCATTTCTGCTATAAGCACCATGGAAAACCTATCCCCCTGGGGATCAGATCTCATTCCACCAGGGCTGCATCTACTTCTGCAGCCTTTCTCAGAGGTGTTCCTACCAGGGATATTCTAGAAGCTGTTACCTGGAGTTCAGTTCATACTTTCACCAAGCATTATCATTTACCAATCTTCTCTAAATCCAGAGCTGGCTTTGCCACTGCGGTCTTGCAGGGCGTTATAGCTGGTCCTAATGCTGTATAAATCCATCCTCCCAACTATAGCTTTGGGAATCTACCCAGATGTAATGACTGCAACAGTGAAACACGAAGAACATAGTACAGTTGTGTACACTTACCATAAATGTAGATGTTTGAGTGTATTCACTGTTGCAGTCCTGGTTACCCTCCCTCCAGCCCCCTATTTTTTCTCCAACTATACCTCTACTTTCTGTTACTATGCTTAAAAGCATTTTTGGTGTATTTGCTGTTGGTTGGAGGTATATTTATGTGTGTTAAATTTTATTTTGCTCCCCATTCGGGGAGCACCTGACATCTGGGGCAAGAAAAACTGAGATAATGACATCGGCTGCATGTTTTATACCCCTAACAACCTGACGTCATGGAAGAAGGGACAGCAACTGACGCTGGACCCAAGACTTTGTTAATCAGGCCGACTGAGGGCAACCTGCCAGCAGATTACCCAAATGTAATGTAATGACTGCAACAGTGAATACACTCCAACATCTACATTTATGGTAAGTGTACACAACTGTACTTTTTTTCATGAAGACTGGTGTCCTTGTGAACAAATCCATCTTTCTTACCCAGTGTAGCTTCTGAGTCCGACATAATGACAGGGTATTAATCTGTCAGTTTTTTCCTAACTTTTCAAATAAGGGAGAGTGTATGCTCCAATTTTTTGACGTACATAGACAACATTTCTTTTAGATTCACAGAACTGTCCTTTTTAACTTAATAGTATCCAAAGTTACATTGGCTAAATGGTTAACTCTATGCAATTCATTTGTTTATGATAAAAAAAGGTTAATCCTTGCACAAGCCTCCTAGAGCTCATTCCACAAGGTCTGTGGCAGTTTTTTTTAGGCTTTTCCTCAAGAGCTTCCTTAGATGATGTTTGTGCCACTGCACTTTGGACTAATTCCCACAACTTTATTGCTCATTACAAATTAGATTTGTTTTTCAGGAAGAGAGCAGCCTTTGGCTCAGCAGTACTCTGGGATAGCCTTCCATGAGGACTCTCTCAGTTTTACAGTAGATGAGGACTCTGTTTCTTTAGTTAAGGAATGAATGAAAAGGACATCAGATAATTTATTCACCATAACGTTGCATCTCTGTTGTCCATTGTTATTCTTTCTCAACTTTCCACCCACCTGCCTCCAAATTAGATCTAGCTCTAATCTTTCCACAACTCAGACAGATATTAAAAGACTACCTAAATAAAATCTGGCTCTACTCCTGCAGTACTCCAGGCTGAGCTAGTCCCTCCTTTCTTTCGCCAGCATACTTTATCCATGGTCAGAGATAAGGAATTAGTAAAGTCTATGTCTTGGATAATGATCAAATATATTTTTGCTTAGGCTGTATTATATAGTCATGTCTATTCCAAACAGTGTACTAAAATGTGTTTGTCATCTGTTTGAACTGTAACTTCTGAACACTTTATCTATTGGCAATGTTTTTTTTTTTTTCAGTTTGTTATAGATACCCAAATATTTGCATTATGTATGTATAAGTTCACACTGTATAATGTGAAGCTGGATTTTTGCATAGTCTTCTGTATTAGGCTTTGTAAAAACTTTATTTAACTGTAACCATATTATGTCAATGTGGAGCTTTTCTCCCCAGGCCTCTGCTAAAACTGGGGTATTATTCTAGTCAGACTTTCCCCAGTAAAAATAAATAAATAAATAAAATGTCAAAAACATACGAGCAGTTAATGCTGTATAATTAGACCTTACTTTATCTTAGTCTAGTTAAGATACCTGCACAAAGATTGAGTTTTGGTGAATTTTCATTTAATGGATTTTAAGAGACTGACTTCAGAAATGCTGTAACCACAGAAAGCAGAATGGATATATGGGGATTTTGTTTAATGGTGTAAGTAATAAAATGATCCCTGTTAGCTATAGTTTTAAACAGTAGACTCAATTCCTTGCTGCCCTGTAACAAACATGATAGGCATTGCCATTGAAGGTCAGACTTCTGTTTATTAAACTAATAATACATGTCCATTTGATTATCCCCTTTTTTTAGCATCTTCATTGAATCATCACATTTTAAGTTTTAACATGGAGTCTGAAGTTATTGTCTTCATTTGGTCTTTAACCTGAGGGTTACCGGATCCGGCACAGATCCGACTCAGCTGCATATCCAGCATCTGATCCAAGCTCCTCCCCTACCTGTAATGTTCCTGTCTCTTTCCTCCCTTCAGATTTCGTTTGCTGCACTTGATGTCCGCATTGCGATCTATGCTCTAGGCTACAGTTTTAGGGCAAGTGACTTTTTCTGCCTTTTTGACACTCCTTTTCTTAATCCTTTTCTATTTTCTACCTCACCTCATGCTCTCTGCATCAGTTAAAAAAAAAACACGTCTAACCATGTGTGTGTGGTCTGTGTGTGGTCTGTGTGTGTGTGTGTGTGTGTGTGTGTGTGTGTGTGTGTGTGTGTGTGTGTGTGTGTGTGTGTGTGTGTGTGTGTTGGGCCTTTTAGTTGGGAGTATGGCTGAAACCCCCAAGCCAGACATCCGAAAATGCACAGAGTATGGCCACAAGCTCTCTCCAGCTGATGGCCACACTCAAGGCTGCCCACTTGGAGTCCTCCTGTTCCATCTGTGCCGGATTTAATCCCTGGGCACTGATGGACAGGAAGAATAAGCTAATTTGAAGGGCCTTCTCACCCCTCCTACCACCAGGGCCCAGGCCTTTTCTGCTTCCGTCTCTGCCCCGGCCTCTGTGGCTCAACCTCCTGTCAAGAGGTCTGGGGATGGAGACAAATCCTCTCAAGTTCAAGGAGAGGGCCAGGAAGCAATCCCTGGATTGCTCCTCCTCTGTGGGCCCTCCAGCAAAAGTAAGGTCAGCTCCGAGGACAAAGTCCCCCCCCAGCTCCATTCCCCTCTATTCTCTCCAGAGCCAGAGGAGCTTCAGAGCTGGTCACCAGCACAGGCTTCCTCGCACCGCCTCTCTAGGCTGGTGTGGCCTCCTCTTCCCACTACACTCGCAGTATTTCCAAAGCAGAGATGGCTAGGATGATGCAGAAGTTTATCCACACTGAAATACAGATAGGAGTCTTCCCTGCCCCCTCCCCTCCAGAGCAGGGGGGGACATGCAGTCTGCATTCATCCCCATTACTCTTCCTCCGATCTGACCTCTGGTTTTGGAGCCCTTGGATCCGAGGGCACACTGCGTCAGGGGGTCGGCTGTAATGGTACCTTGTACCTCGATGCTGACCATGGCCTTGAGAAGGTCGGATCTGACTAGTTTGGAGCCGTAGCCTCTGTGCCAGATCTGAGGCGATGGTGTCGCTCCAAGTTTTTTGGAGCAGAGCCTCCCCCTTGGAATCTGGGCGCATGGAGGCTTGGCTCTGGCTCCCCCATTGGATCAGAGGTTTATGGCTCCTTCCATTGTCCCTTCTCATGAGGTCCGTTCCCCTTCGGCCTTCGATGTGGTGGAGAGGGTCCTCTGGATCTCATAGACCTCTGACAATCTCGTCTTCAGTGTCTGTCCCAGTTCCCCTCTGTTTCTGACGTGGACCTGGCCATCCTGCCATCTCAAGGACAGCATGCCGCCTCTTTGCCCAAGGGCGTTCCCATTTGGGATCAGCGAAATGTTGGTGTGTCCTCCCCAGAAACTCCCACTGAGGAGGTTCCTCACAAAAGTACGTGCAGGAGGAGGCAGTTGGACTTCCCACCAGAGTCCCTCATGAAAGACACTGATTTGGAGGAAGGGGAAGGTTCCTCCCAGTCCCCCCCCCACCAAGGATGTCTCCTTTGGGGACATCATGGAAATCCTACGCCAGCGTCGTGGTGGTCTGCCCAATAACCTAACCCGGATGAATCTGTGTTCCTGGAGACATTTGGCGCAGGACCCTCTACTTCCTGGGTGTCCCCCTCCTGTGGATCCTTCGGTTGATTTTATTTCATCTTGGGCATGGAAGGAACCGGACATGGTGGAGCCCATTTCCAAATGCCTGAACAAAATTTTGAGTGCCCCCACAGACGGGACATATTGGACCAAGGGATTCCCAGTTCATGCCATGGTTGTGGCATCTGCCACTAAGGAGGAGCTTGCTCAGGAGAGCTCTATGGTTCATCCTCCTGACTGAGAGCCCAGGACGATGGACCGTTTTGGGAAGCAGGTGTACACTTCAGTGAAGTTTTCTGTGCATGCACTGAATTATTTGGCACACATGATTAAGCTGCAGCAAGAGCTAGTCAAGGAGATTGCTGAGTCTACCCCTGGGTCCATGTCGATGGAGGACAAGAAAGTGTTCTCCTCTTGAATGACCACCTTGAAGTCTATTGTTAACACTTCTGTGTGTCTCTTCTCCCATGTAACCGAGGGCACTGCTAGAGCTGCTGGTACAGGCGTTGCCATTGGGCTCCATGCCTGGCTGTGGCTCTGTGCATTTTTGGAACCCTTTAAGGATTTTTTTATGAGTGCCCCGTACGACTGTTCCACCCTTTTTGGGAAGTCGGTATGTGACACTTTAGTTCATATTGGGAAGGAAGGGAAGAGACTGTCTGCTGATGTTCTTCATCTCACATTGCTGCAGTCCTTACTTATGGGTAGTCCGCGGTCCTCGGTCGGCCCGAATACCAAAGTATTAGGCTGACGTCGGTCATGGGCGCCTAGAACTGACATCAGAGCGTCAGGGTATAAAGGCGCATGACCGACGTCATATCCTCAGTCTTTTTTGCCACATGGTCCGATGCAGAAGCTGCGTTGCAAGTGCCGTTCGGCGTTCTGAAATTTTTCTGTTTCGGAGTTTCAGACCGATACCAAGTTGGGCTAAGTACCCCGTTGGGGAATATTTTTGTTTTTTCTTGCCTCAGTTACTTACCGGATGTCAGAAAAGTGAATAATTGTATTTCTTGTGGGAAACAGATACCGCATAGGGATTACCACTCGCTTTGTATTCCTTGTTTGGGACCGGAGCACGACGTAGTCGGGTGTCGGTTTTGTGCTAGGTTTAATAAGCGCACTATAAAACGGAGGTTAGATTGCGCTAGGTTAGTCTTTGGCAAGAGGTGTAATTATAACATGCCGTCGGATGTTCCGACGCCGGCTTCTACTAAGAAGCGCAAAGACAAATCTTTAAAGCCTAGGCAGGATGATTCGTCTGTTACGGACGCCGGATCTTTAGAAGCTACAGCTGAACAGCTGGATCCGGCTGAAGTTTCTGTTGAGTCCCAGGGGGAAACTTTGATTTTACAAGATGTGGCCTCTCAGGAGGCAGGTCAGGCTGAAGGGGCCTCTCAGGTTACTATTCTCCCTTCTATGCCTAAGGTGGTTAGGCCTTCTGTTACTGTTCTTAAGGCTCCTTCTAAGGGCAGGTCTGTTTTGCCTTCCTCTGGTGTCAGTTCTGGTTCTTCAGGGTCTGTGCCTAAAAAGCACATGCTTAAAATGGCAGAGGATTTGATTACTTTAATTAGAGGTTCTATGCCCCCTCCTGATAAGAGGCCCAGGATGGAGCCAGAGTTGGAAAGTTTGGAGCAGGCCTCAGATGATTCTGAGTCTTCTGCTGAAGACATTCAAGATTTCCCTCCTTATTCTGATTCTGATGCAGAGGATTCCACACCTTCTGCTTCTCCTCCAGAGGATTTTTCATTTTCAGAAACTCTGCATTCCATGAGGGAGCATTTTAAGTGGGAAGGACAGGATTACTCTGATTCACGGAAGAGACTCAGGGAGTTCTTGTTTTTGCCACAGCATAGACCCTTAGCTATACCTCCGGTTTTGGATGTTGTTTCGGATGTTTTCTCGGAGGCTTCCCTTAATCCAGATTCTGTGTCTCCTGCTCCAGTTAAACCTGACAGGTATTATAGGGTGCCTGAGGCTCATAAATATCTGTATAAGAGTCCTAGGGCAGACCCAGAAACTATTAGTCAGGGGCCTAAGGGTGTTAGAGCCTCTGTTAAGAATCCGGTTCCTCTGGATAAGGAAGCTAGAGCTTTGGATAGATGGGGTAAGAAAGTGTATACCTCTTCTACTTTAGCGATGAGAGCTTTGAACTGCCAGTTTCATATGTTGAAGTATCAGAATTTCCTTCTTTCTCAGCTAAGATCTAAAGTGGATGCTTTAGCAGAGGGCATAGAGTGTAAAGAATTGCAGGATTTAGTGCATGTTTCTGAACAGGTGGGAAAGCACTCTTTGCAATGTGGTTTTGATGCTTTACAGGCTTCTTCTAGGGTGGCTGCAACTGGTTCAGTTATTCATAGGCACGCCTGGCTTAAGGAACAGAATTTGTCTGAGCATGTTAAGTCTAGAATTCTGGATGCCCCTTTACAGTCTGAAGTTTTGTTTGGTCCTCCTGTGGAGTCAGTCTTAAAGAAAATGGAAGACAAGGCTAAGTCTATGCAGACTGTTAAAGATTTTTGCAGGTACAACCTCCAAAGTTTAGTAGAAATTGGCCTACTAAGGGGTGGACGTCCTTCTTCTGATTCTCAGTCTAGGGGTAGATCTAGGCGTGGTAGGGGCAGAGCTCAGAGTACCTTCAGGCCGAGACAATGGAGTTCGCCTGCTCAGTCTGCTGGTGAAGGCAGGGGCCAGTCCTTTCGTAAACAGGCCCAATGACCTGCGTTTTCAGCTGCCAGATTCTTCCTGCCTGGCAGCTCCTTTGGGAGGAAAGTTGGCTCTTTTCAAACAAAATTGGCATTTAGTTACCCAGGACAAATGGGTATTGGACATTATAAACCGAGGTTACAAGTTCTATTTCCATACCATGCCTCCTTTCAAGGGCATGCCAGACGTCCCTCCTCGGCAAAGGATAGAGGCTCACAAACAAATTTCTTTACTTCTTCAAATGGGAGCTATACAGTCAGTTCCTCTGTCAGAAGTGGGCCTAGGATTTTATTCTCGCCTGTTTCTAGTTCCAAAGAAAGGGAACACGTGGAGACCAATTTTGGATTTATCTATCCTCAACACTTATCTGGACATTCCAAAGTTCAAGATGCTGACTTTACAACAGCTTTTACCTCTGTTGGGAAAAGATCACTGGATGGTTACTTTGGATCTCAAAGAGGCTTACCTTCATGTTCCTATCAGGCCCAGTTGCAGGAGGTACCTGCTGGCTGGAAATTTACATTATCAGTTCTCTGCATTGCCCTTTGGCTTATCTACTGCGCCCAGAGTGTTCACAAAGGTTCTGGCTCCAGTGATAGCCTTTTTCAGACCAAGAGGAATTCAGATTTATCCTTATTTGGACGATTGCCTGATTATTGCACAGGAAAAGGACGAACTTCTTCAACATCTACAGTATGTGATGGCAGTGTTAAGATGCCTAGGGTATTCTGTGAACGAAACAAAGTCCAGTCTAGTACCCTCTCAGGACATGTGCTTTCTGGGTGTGAGACTGAATACAGCTTCCCAGATGGCCTTTTTGACCCCGGACAAACAAAGAAGCCTTTCTCTTTATTTTCATCAAATGTCTCTACGGTCCAGGCTGACTGCAAGGACAGTCCTTCAAGCCTTGGGGTTCATGGCATCTTGTATTCTGGTGCTTCCCAATGCCAAATTGCATATGAGGAAGCTTCAATGGTATCTCAAAATGTATGGACACAGCACTGCCAAGATCTAGACACTGTCATTCAGATAATACCTTGCATTCAGAAGGAGTTTTGTGGTGGGCTCAGGAATGTCACCTAAACAAGGGACTCTCTGTGACCCGGCCAGAGGCGAGTCAGATTCTAACGACAGATGCCTCGGACAAGGCTTGGGGAGCACACCTCAATGGAAAATGGGTGCAAGACACGTGGCCTGTCAAACTCCAACATTTGCATATCAACTTGAAGGAAATGTTAGCAGTCCAGTTTGCATTGATGGCTTTCAAAGACTTACTTCACCCAGGGCAGGTGTTGATTCAAACAGACAACACTACTGTCATGTGGTACATCAACAAGCAAGGGGGAACCCATTCTTACCCTCTTTGCAGACAAGCGATGATTTTGTGGGAAACTGCTCTCAATCTACACCTCAATCTTCAAGCAAGGTTTCTACCAGGAGCACAGAACTCCTTAGCAGATGTGTTGAGCAGACAAATAGTGGATCCTCACGAATGGAAATTGGATCCTCATGTATTTCAAAAATTGACAGTGTTATGGGGAGCTCCAGACATAGATCTGTTTGCTTCTCCACTAAATTACCAGTTGCCAAAGTTTTGCACAAAAATGTTTCATCACACAGCTTGGAAGGTGGATGCTCTATCATTCAGTTGGAACAATCTGCATGTATATGCCTTTCCACCTCTGCCTCTTCTTCCCAAGGTACTTTTGTAGGCCAGACAAGACAAGCCAACCATGATTTGGATAGCACCGGATTGGCCTCGACAACACTGGTACCCACTACTGAGGAGTCTAGTACGAGAACCTCCATGGCCTCTGCCTTTGATTCCGCACCTTTTGTCACAAGAGGGCAATCACTTCCTCAATGTCAAGATTCAGTCTCTGCATCTAACAGCCTGGCATATTCTGTTTTAGACTCTGGAGGGTCTCAGCTTCCACAACAAGTTTTGAATGTTATTTTGGAGGCCAGGAGGCCTAGTACCAGGAAAGTTTACGCTGATAAATGGAGGAGATTTTTTATTTGGAGCAAAGGAAAGGACTTTGATGTCTCCAAACCTGATTTAAGTGTTGCTGTTCAATATCTTACTGAGTTATTGGACAAGGGTTTGTCTTTCTCTTCGATAAAGGTCCATGCTGCAGCCATTTCTGCTCACTATGATTGTGACCCTCCTTTATTCTCTCACCCTTTGTTTAAGCAATTTCTTAGAGGGGCAAAGAATATAAGACCCCCATAGAGCTCCTACTCCTGCTTGGGATCTCAATTTTGTGTTGGAAAAGCTTACTCTACAACCTTTTGAGCCTGCAGCTTCGGCCGAGTTAAAGTATTTGTCATGGAAAACTGCTTTTTTGTTGGCCATTACCTCTGCAAGAAGGGTTTCTGAATTACAGGCCCTCATGGCAGTGGAGCCTTTCCTGATTTTTCATAAGGATAGGGTATCTTTGCGTACTAATCCTTCCTTTATGCCTAAAGTGGTTTCTAGTGTGGCCTTAAACCAAACTATTCATTTGCCTACTTTTTATGCAAACCCCCAAAATAAAGGGGAGAAAATTTTGCATACTTTGGATATTCACCGGCAGTTGCGTTATTATTTGAGCAGAACCAAGGAGTTCAGACAGTCTCAGCAGTTGTTTGTTTCTTTTGCCTTGGGTTCACAGGGTAAACCTGTTTCAAAACAAACTATTTCTAAATGGATTGGGTTTTGTATTTCTTTCTGTTATTCCCATCATGGTAAGGAGATTCCTGCTGGAATCAGGCCTCATTCCACTAGGGCTACTGCTACTTCCACGGCCTTTCTAAGGGGGGTAGCTACAAAAGACATTTTGGAGGCAGCTACTTGGAGTTCAGTGCATACTTTTTCTAAACATTACCACCTTCCTCTCTATTCTAAGTCTAGGGCTGGATTTGCCACTGCAATTTTACAGGGCATTTTAGCAGCCCCTAATGCTTTATGATTTTTACCAACCTCCCTTTCCCGTTGCTTTGGGATTCTACCCATAAGTAAGGACTGCAGCAATGTGAGATGAAGAACATAGTACAGTTTTGTACCTACCATAAATGTAGATGTTCGAAGATCCACATTGCTGCAGTCCAATTTACCCTCCCTCCTTCCCCACTGTAGTTTAACAGGGTGCTATGCTTTAGGTGATGGTTGTTGTTGGGCATGTTTTTGGGAGGTATTCTGTTTTTGGGTGTGGCCTTTCTTGTTTGGCCTTCTGACATCTGGGGCAAGAAAAGACTGAGGATATGACGTCGGTCATGCGCCTTTATACCCTGGCGCTCTGATGTCAGTTCTAGGCGCCCATGACCGACGTCAGCCTAATACTTTGGTATTCGGGCCGACCGAGGACCGCGGACTACCCATAAGTAAGGACTGCAGCAATGTGGATCTTCGAACATCTACATTTATGGTAGGTACAAAACTGTACTTTTCGGCCCCTCAATGAACCTTCTCTAGGAATCAGTGTGGGGTCAAGAAGATGTGGTTCTGGAAATCTCAGAGCTATTCCCGGGACACACAGAACTTGCCTTACCTCAGAGACAGAGGGGGATTTGATAGACGCCGCCCTAGAGGCAGAGAGGGTTAGAGAAATCAAGGGTCTTAAGAGCCTTTCTCAGAGAGACCCATGCAGCAACCCTGAAGGGTTTGCCCGGCTGTTCATCTCTGGAGGCAGTCGGGGGTCGCCTCTCACTACACCCAACAGCCTGGGAGTGCATCATGGAAGATTGTTGGGTGTTACAAATTATACCCCGAGGCTATTTAGTCTCCTTTCTCAAGTCATCTCCACCACTCAGACACTTCCTGGATGTTCCACCCATGCAAATGAAGGATGCAGCACTGGAAATTGCAAAGCTGCTAGAAAAGCGAGTCATCCAACCCATATTCCCAGACCAGTCTGGATTTGGCATTTATTCCAGGTTATTTCTGGTGCCAAAGAAAACGGGGGACTTAAGACTCATTCTGGATCTCTGCGTCTTCAGCCAGTCAGTGGCCAAGATGAAAGTCTGGATGGTCACCCTGAAATCTGTCCTTCCTTTCCTGCTGGAGAGTGATTGGATGTGCTTGATTGGCCTTCAAGATGCGTACTACCACATCAAAATGGACAGGCTTTCTCTGAGGTTTCTCTGCTTCTGGATGGGAGCCAGTCGTTACCAGTTCAGAGTGCTCCCCTTTGGTCTCACCACAGCCCGCAGGGTGTTTCACAAAGTGATGGCAATGGTAGTGGGTCACCTGAGACTCCAGAGTATACAAGTCTTCTCCTACCTTGATGGTTGTCTCCACGCTGCCCGTTCCAGGCATTATCTCTGCCAAGCGAGGAATTCCTTTCTTCTCTTAGCCCAGTGGTTGGGCATTACCATCAATCTCGGCATGTCGTCATTGGCCCCGGTTCAAGTATTGTATTTCATTGGGGCTCGATTGGACATGATTCAAACCAAAGTCTGTCTTATCTCGGAGAGAATACAGTCTCTGAAGCTACATGTCCTTTGTATTCTTCAAGCTCAGTCACTGACAGCAGAAATGGTATTAAGGGCATTGGGGTCCATGGCCAACATGATCAGTCTTTTACCTAAGGCACGTTTTCACATGCACATTCTTTAGTGGACCCCTCTCAGTTCAGTGGTCCATGTTAGATCACCTGTTGTCACACCCCATTTGAGTCTCTCGGGTGTGCAGGGACTCTTCTGTGGGTGATTCATTCTCCGGAGCTTGTTTGGGGTTGCTCTTTTCTTCCACCTTCCCCCTTGGCCACTGTGACCATGGACAGCTCTCTGCTAGGGCAGGGGGGCACTGCTTGGGAAGGACAGTCCAAGGCACGTGGTCCCCCTACGAGACCAGATTGCATATCAGCATCCTGGAGATGAGGGCGGTGCTTCTAGCGTTACAGGCTCTCCATGCCCATCTTCCCCCAGGGACAATTGCTATCCAGATGGACAATATGTCTGTGGTCTGGTACATCAAGAAGCAGCAGGAATACAGGTCTTATCCCCTTTGTCGCAAAGCTATGAGAGTGTGGGAGTGGGCAATCTCCACCAGCCGTTTTCTGGTGGCAACTCACATTCCGTGGAGGTCCTACATTCTAGAGGACAGGCTCAGCAGGTCTTTTCTGATGCCCAACAAGTGGTCTCTGAATACTTCAGTAGCAAGATGAATCTTTCACAAGTGGGGTCAGCTTTGCTGCAATCTCTTCGCCTCTCCTTCCAAAGTGAAATGCATCGAGTTTTTCCCTCTGAACCCCCCCCCCCACTGGGGAAGCCCCCAAAGATGCTCTGATTCATGTTTGCCCCCCCCCCCCCGGCCTTCTGTATGCTTATCCTCCTCCTTCCCTTAACACCAAAATTCCTTCTTTAAGCTCGCAGGCTGGGGAGCTTAGTTGTCCTCATTGCCCCATTCTGCCCTCGTCAAGTCTGGTTTCCCCTCTCTGTGGTCTCACCTGGTGGCTCCAGTTTAGGATCTTATTTCTCATCTTCAGGGATTCCTCATCCAGACCTGGACAGTCTGAAGCTCACTGCTTGGTTGCTCCAGTTCCCATGGGTAGGACTCCCAGCTTATCTTCACCTGTCAAAAAGATCCTGGTGGCAGCCCATAAGTCTTCCACCAGAAGGATGTACTCCAGCAAATGGAGACTTTTTTTGATCTGTGCTTCGCAGTGTGCCCTAGATCCTTTCACTAACCCGGTTTCTACAGTTTTAGAATTTTTAGCAGGAATCTTTCAGCAAGGTGCCAGTTCTTCTAAGGTCACGGTCCAATTAGCAGCGATTTCTAATTTTCATGTAGGTGATAAAATGGCTTCCTTAGCATCTTCTAAGCTTTGCAAAGCCTTCTTAAAAGACATCTTTCTTTTTTGGCCCCTAGTGAAGGATCCTACGCCGCCATGGGGTCTTACGTTAGTTCTGCAAGCTCTAATTTCATCCCCATTTGAGCCTGCAGCTTCTGCGGACCTGCAGTTTTTGTTCTGGAAGACGGCCTTCTTGGTTACTATTACTTCCTGGAGGGTTTTGGAGCTTCAAACCTTCTTGGTCAAGCATCCTTGTATGATTTTTGATCAGGATTAGGGTATCCTTGAATGAATAAGGTAACCTGGTCACCAACATGATAAACAACCTTGAAATTAGACAGTATGATGACCCAGAAGGTAAAACAATAAAGCATTATTTCAATTAAGAAATCACCTTTTTTAAAATGAAAAAAGTGAATAGTTATTTATAATAAGATTATGTGATTTAGTAATGTATTGGCACACATCTTAAAATTTTTATCATGTAAAACATAAAATGTTAACATCCGGTTAAAAACACAAAAGCACTTTTTTTTCACACTTTCTCAATTACAAGTCGATTGCTTAGCAAAGGTGATTTGTTAACTGAAATAATGTGCTCTATAAAGGAGAAACAAAAACGTACTGTGTATTTGGAGGTGTTTATGTGAACTGTTTGTGGCTTGTGAATTAAACTTCTCTTTCCTGTGGCAGCTTCGGTTCTATGCTTTATTGTTTTACCTTCTGGGTCATCATAGGGTATCCTTGCGTACTAATCCATCCTTTCTTCCTAAGGTAGCTTTGGAGTCCAATATTAGTCAGGTGATTACTCTCTTGGTCTTTTTCCCAAATTTTCAGAATAAGTGAGAATACAAACTGCATTTGTTGGATGTGCATAGACAGTTAAGTTTTTACCTGCACAGTTCTAAATCCTTTTGGTAAGCCCTGACGAATTCTTCATTTCCTACTCTAAACCCTTTTTGGGGAAACCAGTATCGAAGGTCACCATTGCTCGTTGGATTTCCCCATGTATTACTTTGGTGTATTCTGCTAGGGGTTCATCCCCACCAGCTCATGTATAGGCACATTCCACTAGATCTGTGGCCTTTTGGTCTAAAGTTTCATTAGATGACATCTGCTGTGTGGCTACTTGGACTTCGTCACATACCTTCATCTCGCATTATAAGTTGGACATCATATCATCATAAGAGGGCATCCTTTGGCTCCACTGTGCTCCAGCATATCCTTCCATGAGGTCCTCCCAGGTGTTTAGTAGCTGGGGACTCTGTCCCACAGGTTGAAGACCAAATGAAGACAACTTCAGATAAAGAAGTTATGTGCTCACCATAATGTTCCATGTGAGTTGTTGCTCTTCATTTGTCTTCAAACATTCCCTCCCTCCTTCCCCCTGCCTTGCGTAAACTGTGTGGTGGTTTGGTGAGTAGAGGATGTGGTCACCACTAGGGTGCCTCTTACTCTCTCTCTTCCTTGCTTATAGAGACATTTACTTGGGACAAGTTGACAGGTCAGGTGTGAATGCTAGGTTAGTCAGCAAACTCTCTCTGAAGGGAGGAAGGAGACAGGGGCATTATGGGTCGGGGAAGAGCTTGGATCAGATGCTGGATATGCGGCTAAGTTGGATCTGTGCAGGATCCGGTAACCCCTGAAGACAAATAAAGAGCAACAACCCAGATGGAACATTATGGTGAGTGCATAACTTCTTTTTCACACAAATTAAAAGGAAAGAAAACAAACCATTTTAAGTTTTTATTTTTAAGTATATGCAATATACTTCATTTTTTAACAATTTTCCTTCACACCAGTATTGCAATAAACTGCTCATTTCCCACCTTCCTTTAAACCCCATTCCTCCTCTTGAGCATTATTGTGCATACATTGTTCTCACAGATTCCATTTACTTTTATGCACTGTTCCTTCCCTCCTTTTTCCTACCCTGCTTTCTCTCACTACCAGGTATACTACTCACTCAGTCTCCTCTCTTACTCCTCTATCTTCCTCTTCCATCCCATTAGCCCTTCTAGCTTGTTTCACCTTCGTGTGGAGCATCTGCTTTATATCTGTTTGAGTTTAGTGGAATATTTGGGGTCTATATTATAGTATCGAAGTTTTTAAACTTCGAATGCTATAATATCAACCCTTTTTTTTTTTTTTCAAAAACGTAAATTAGCAAAGCCATGGAACTTCGAAATCTTACCTAAGGTAAGATTTCAGTTGTCCGTTCCATGGCTTCGCTATTTACTGTACTGTGGTGGGAAGATTACGGACCCGGGGTAAGGTAAGTATGCGAACGGAGGTTACGGACCGGGTTAAGATAAGTGTGGGAATGGATCAGGGTAATGTCAGTGTCCGATAGGGACATTAGGGTTAGGGAGTGGGTAAGGTGAGTGTGCGATAGGGACTTTAGGGTTAGGGAGTGGGTAAGGTGAGTGTGTGTGGTAGTTAGGGAGTGGGTAAGGTGAGTGTGCGGTAGTTAGGGACTTTAGGGTTAGGGAGCAGGTAAGGTGATTGTGCGGTAGTTAGGAACTTTAGGGTTAAGGTGAGTGGATAAGTAGTAGTGTAGGGTTAGAATTATGGTTTTGTTAAGTGTATGTGTGCGGTTTATTTATTTTGGTGTGCTTGTGTTCTGTGTTTGTGTTTCTGAACAGCAAATTGTTTCCCTGGGAAAAAATTCGCTGTTTTGTATGTTTGATATTTTGTGGTTTAGATATTTTAGGTATGATGAACTAGCATTTGCTATTTAAATTGTACGATAGGGTAATATAAACGCGAATATTTGTATACAAGATTTAGGTATATGAGTTTAGAATAGTATCCGTTTGAGCTTAGTACTATCTGTATATACATCCTACCTTTATTCCTAGCCTCTAGCTAGATATTGGTATATCTGTTCATTACTTTGTTTCATATTGTATGTATATCTAATGTTTGCTGCAGTATGCATTATTTGCTAGTGTATGTATATTCAATTGTTCTTCATGTTCTCTGCTGCTCATTTGTTGTTCTATGGAGTTTTTCTCCCCGGGCCTCCGCTGAAAAAGGACCTGTGTCCAGTTGGAATTTCCCGGTAAACAAATATAAATAAATAAATCTTTAGAGTATTAAAAACTTCCACTACAGTTGGACTAGGTTTTGATTTGCATTTATTTGGCCTTCCTAGCATTAAACGTAGTAAGGCCATGATATGCCAAGTTGTACACTGGGATGTTTAAGGCAATAAACTTTTAAAGCTGCTGGGAGGCATGTGCTTGCTTATCTGTTCACTTCCTACATTTTCATGCGTCATTTATATATTCCTCTTAAAGTGTTAGTTATACTGTAGATTGTAGATTAACTCAGAACACACTGTTAATACCACTCATAATTAGTTCGTTGCATCTTGTGATATCCTTGTGACCAGCTCACAGCAGGTGCTACTGGGGAAAAAATCTAATAACTATGCAAGTGTAAAAAAGGAACATTGTTAATTTCACTTAGCACATACTGTTTGGATCAGCCTGCAGTGGCAAGCTGCTTGTCTCCCAAGTAAATGCAGGTCATAATGAGGGGATAAGATGGCAAATAACTTTGTAGGTGCATGAAAGAACTACCCTTTTAATGTGTTTCATATTTGTTTCTTTTTTCAAGTCTATTTGCTTAAACTACTTTTTGTTTGTAGCTTCAACTCAGTGTAGACATCCATCTCTACAAAAATTGGAAATTGTCTTAAATCTACATGTAATGTGATCAGTACACTTTTCATTTCCTCCCAGGAGCACAGTATCACAATATTATATTAACTCTAACTTGCTTCTTTCTAGCCATTGTGGTCTTTTTACACTGGAAAGCCTGCTACATTAAAACTATTTAAACCTTGACTTCATACTCTAAAGGATTGTATTACACTATAACATACACTGTAAATTGTTTTTATATGTATTAATAACAACAAAATTTATTTACAGTTAGGTTTTTCATTCCCTTCAGTGTCCTTCTAAACATTAATGGCATAAAGTTGGGTTTATGTTTTACAGTTTGTCAAACATTTAAACACAGTACACAAATATCCAGGCCTTTATAGCCACTGCTTTTGGCAGAATCATAGATGTGAAGTTGTTCATTCTTGCCATTCATTCTTTACTGATGGGTTCGGAGCCGATCCTTTGGCTCTGATACAGCCAAATGCAAAGCTCGAGGTCTTCAAATAGCTCGAGGCCAAGTCCCTATCCCATGATGCACCTGTGAATTACCCCAGATCTAGTTTGCCACTGCAATAGATCGGAGGTTCTGAATTTAGCTCGGGCCAGTATACTGTTTTTTTTTCTTTAGTCAAAAGTTTAGATAGTAGTTGTAGTTGGTTTACAAAGCTCTTATAGTTTTTTTGTGTGTATTCTGCTATTTAGCCCCTTTCCTTTGAGTGTGCTATAGCATTTTAGCGGCCTCTTGTTTTAGGCCTGGTTTTAAAAGTTTTGCTAGTTTAGAGTGTGCTTAGTAAGTGACCTTTGTCATATTGTTTATATCAAAATTATTTAGTGTGTAGAGTTTTTTCCTATTTAGTAACTTAGCCTTCCGTGGTTTAGGAAAGGCTTAGAATTTATAATTACTGTTACAATTTTTTTCTTGTGTAAACAGTAATAGTCTGTCTTGCATAGTTTATATTTAGAGTGTGTTTTCTTAGCAGCTATTCCCTTTTTTCGCATAGTCTGCTTATATTCTTAGTTAATTGTGTGACAGTAAAGGCTTTTACTATCATATTTAAATATAAATAAATATATATATATATATATATATATATATATATATATATATATGTGTGTGTGTGTATGTATATATATATATATATATATATATATATATATATTTATTTATTTATTTATATATGTATATATACTGAACTGCATTCTGCTGTGTGTGTGTGGTTCGCTGAGTTAGCCAGATTTTAAGGCTTCTTGTAGTCAATTACTACCTAGTTGTTTGTGTGACAATGACTTCTTCTCAATGGCTGACCAAGAAAAGCACCCCAAGTCTGGGTTCAAAAAAGTGCCCAAAGTGTGATCAAAAAATGTCTGTTACAGACAGCCACGTTAATTGTGTTTACTGTCTAGGGGCTCTGCATTTGCAAGACAGTTGTGCCATTTGTCATTCCTTCTCTAGGGTCCTGCAGGAAAGGAAGAGGAAACTAATCGATAGAGGCTTATTGACAGCTCAAATGGCTTAGTGGTAAGTTGCTGTGCCTATGGTGTACAGGGTCCTGGGTTTGAGGCTTGCAGGATTATTTGGGTGGGAGGTTGGCATAATGGTTAAGGTGAAGCCTTCGTTTCAGGAAGCTTTGAGTGACCAGGATGGATCCAGCAGGTCTTAAAAGTCTTCCAAGACATCGGTCTCCAAGAAATCAAAGAAGTCTTCGACTTCGGCTCCACTGCCTTTGGAGCCAACAGTCTTTACCTTTCAAAGCTCGGTCCTCAGTCTTGGAACCGGTGTCTGAAGTGCCAAAGAGTCCAGTTCTCCAGTTGGTACCACTTTCGGTACAATCCTCTTGATCATCTTTCAGCCTGTTGGATCTGGACGTGGATCATGTGGTACAGAAGCTATCGGCACCGGCATTAGCCAAAATGTTGTTGGCTTCGACCCAAAGACCATTGCACCGACTCTTATTTCTCTACCAAGGCATGCTGGTCCTTCAGAGCTGGAGGAGGCAGGCCTGATGTTAGTAGGACCCACGGAGCTGACGCATGCTCCACTGTCTTCAGCTCCGTGTATGCTGACGTCCTCGGTGTCTATCAAGGACTCTAGGAGCTGACACTGTCTGGTTGGGTCCAGGGAGGACAGTCAGACCAACTTGATGGTTCTGACTTTGCCTCTCGGAACCTCGGCTGAGATGAGCTCAGCTCCTATCTCGGGCTCTGAGCCCACTGTCCCAGTGCAGAGGGTGTTGACGGTTTCTTTGGATCCGTCGGCTCCCTCGCATCGGAGCAGAGGTGATTTCGATGCCATGAGGAGAGTCATGTCTCCTAGGACATCTTCGACCTCTGGTCTACATTTCTCCTCCCTTAGAGTGCCTGTGTCTGCTTCTGCCTTGCACGTCCTCACCAGGCGTAGAGACCCAGAGCTTCAGGAAGCCCCATTGGGTGGCCTCTGCTCTTCTGAGACTTCACCAGAAGCTACCAGAAGCTCCTACTGATGAGGTTCCCAGGAAGAGATTGTGTAAGAGGAAACACCTAGACTCCCCACAGGAGTGTCTAATATCGGATACTGACTTAGATTAGTCAGAAGGGTCCCCCTCTGAGGATATCTCCTTCGCTGAGATATTTGAGATCTTTAGGCAGAGGGGTGACTGACGGTCCAAAACCTTTACTGAGGATGAGTCAGTTCTCCTGAAGGCTTTCGGGTCTCAGCCTTCTACCTCCTGGGTGACTCCGCCATTCGATGAGCTGATTCAGCTGGTCTCATGAATGGCGTGGGAGTCTCTGGATACCATGGAGCCTGTCCCTAGGAGGCTTAATAAATTAATTTCTGCTCCCTTCGACAAATCATTTTTGACAAAAGTTGTTCCAGTTGATGCCATGGTGGTGGTGCCTGCTACCAAAAAGGAAATGTCTGAGACTTCCTTGTCTATCCGTCCACCTAACAGAGACTCTAGGAATATGGCTAGATATGGGAAGTGCATGTTTAGTTCAGCGACCTTTGCTCTCCATTCGCTGAACTATTTAACTCATTTTACTTGGTTGCAAGCAGATCTCCTTAAGGAGTTGTGTGATGCTCCTCAGGGTACAGTAGCTGCAGTTGTTTCCAACAAAATTGCTGCCCAGCTTGTCACCCTATGTTGTATTGTCAACTCATCCATGCGCCTCATCTCTTATGCAGCTGATGGAACGAGTAGGGCAGCAGGTACTGGAGTTGCTCTTAGGAAACATTCCTGGATGCGCTTGTGTTCCTTCGTGGAGCCCTTCAAGTCATCCTTCGTGAACACTCCCTTTAATGGCTTGTCCCTTTTCGAGCCTAAAGTGAAGGAAACCTTAACCAGGTGTGAAGAGGACGGAAAGACTCTCTCTGCCATCGGGGTCCATTTTTCCACCCCCCCTACCCTAAAGGTCAAAGGGGAGGAAAAATGTGGTTCAGAAAAGCCCAAGGAGCCTTTCAGGACACATGTGGTGAACCCCCCTCCAGGGGCAGAGGAGGAGACAATAATGGAAGATGCCACCCTCATGGCAGAGGGGGGTCCACAACACCAGGGCGACAGGGATCACTTCTCAGGGAAGCCCTACCAGCGCTCCTGACAGGAGGGCCCGACTGTCCTGCTCTGGAGGCAGTCCAGGGTCGCTTATCTTTGTACCCAGATGCCTGGCTCAAAATAAAAGACCGCTGGGTACAAAGTATCATTTCCATACTGTACACCCCCCCCCCCCCCAATCATAAGAAAAATCCCGGACATTCCACCCAGTTATAGGGAACAGGCAACAATAGAGGTCCAAGTCATCCAACCAGTCCCAGAAGATCAGACAGGATCCGGAACATACTCAAGATTCTTTTTGGTTCCAAGGAAAATGGGGGACTGGAGACCCATATTGGACCTCAGCAGACTGAACCAATACATAAAGAGAAGTTTTGGATGGTCACGCTTCAGTCGATAGTTCCCTTCTTAGGGAGAGACAATTGAATGGGCTCAATAGATCTCAAGGATGCATACTACCACATAAAAATGGCCAGACCATCCTGGGATCACCTGCGCTTCTGGCTGGGAGCCAATCACTACCAGTTTTGAGCCCTGCCCTTTGGCCTCACTACAGCCCCCACAGTGTTCACCAAATGCATGGCAGTGGTCACTGCTCACCTGTGGCATTTAGGATTCCAGGTGTTTCCATTCTTAGACTATTGGCTCCTTACCACCACCACCACCAGGCATCAACTCGTTCAGCCCAGGGAGTCCACTCTGTCACTCTGCAATCATCTGGGCATTACAGTCAACTCAGAAAAATCTGCCTTGTCCCCATCGCAGCATATCATTTTTATCAGGGCAGAGTTGGACACCACCACCACCACACTAAGGCTTCCAATAGAAAAGAGTCTCTCTTCTTCAACATGTCAGGATTCTGATATCAAAAGACAAAGCACCAGCATCGGAAGTTCTGAAATTATTAGGCATGATGGCAGCAGCAGTTCTGGCCATACCACTAGCTCGTATCCGCATGCGGATTCTACAGTGGTTGTTGTTTACTCGATGGTCTTACCAGGAGCTCCCCATGACTCGCACTATAATGATCACAAATTCTTGCAAGAAGGACCTTCAGCGGTGGTTGACCTCACTTCATGTCATGATAGAACGCCCATTTGTGCTACTCCCTCCAGTGGCCACAGTGACCACGGACGCTTCCCTGATAGGGTGGGGGGGGAGGGCATTTTCAGGGAAAGACTGCCCAAGGCACATGGACCGATCAAGAGACACATCATGCATATCAATGTCCTGGAGATGAGAGCAGTACTTTTGGTATTGCACTACTTTCAGGACTCTCTTCCTCTGGGCACGACTGCAATTCAGACAGACAACATGTCGGTGGTCTGATATTTGAACAAACAAGGAGGAACCAGGTCTTACGCTGTTTGTCGCGAGGCTCTCAGAGTTTGGCAGTGAGCTGTTTCCACTCAGCGCTTTCCGTTGGCAATGCACATCCTGGGGAGATCCAACATGATAGCAGACAAACTGAGCAGGGCAATCTTGTTGCCCCACGAGTGGTGTCTCAAGAAAAAAATAGCGGACAGGATATTCCACTGGTGGTGCTAGCCTTGCTGCGACCTTTTTGCCAGTCACATAAACATGAAATGCAGAAGCTACTTTTCCCTGATTCCACCTCTGGGAGAAACCCCAAGGGACGCACTCATGCACGATTAGCCTCCGGGGTCTCCTCTATGCATTTCCACCAATTCCATTGATACCCAAGGTTCTACAGAAAGCAAAATCCTTGGGAAGGACAATCATTCTAATAGCCCCTCATTAGCCTCGTCAGATTTGGTTTCCCTTCCTTTGACTTCATCTTTTGGAGGATCCTTGGATTCTGGACCCAGTTCCAGACCTTCTGATGCACCCATCAGGGGACCCACATCCATCTCTGCAGTCCCTGAAGCTCACAGCTTGGCTGCTCCAGTTCCCATCATAGCCAGTTTCCATAACCTTTCCAGTAAGACAAAACAGATCCTTTTGTATTCTCATAAGTCTAGCAAATGGAAAAAATTTCCTGTATGGGCTTTAAAAAATAATACTGATCCTTACCAAGCCCCTATGGCCTCCATCTTAGACTTCTTGACTATGATTTTTAATAAAAGAGCTGTGGCAGCAACAGTTCAGGTTCAGTTGGCTGCTATTTCTAATTTTCATCTTAGATTTGAAGGATTGAATATCATGTCTCACAAATTATCTAAAGCCTTTCTCAAAGGGACCTTTCATATTAGACCACCTGTGAAATCTCCCTATTCTCCATGGAATCTAAATTTTATGCTTCCCCGCATAATTCTTTCCCCTTTTGAACCAGCTTCATCTTGTGATCTCAGATTTTTGTCTTGGAAACCATCTTTTTGGTAGCTATTACTTTTGCCTGCAGTGTGTCAGAGCTTCAGGCTTTATCCATCAAGCCTCCCTATTTGATATTCCATGCTGACAGAGTCTCACTTAGAACAAATCCCTCATTCTTGCCCAAAGTTTGCACTGAAACCAATCTCAACTAAGTTATTGATTTACTAGTCTTTTTCCCCAACCATTCTAACAATTTAGAGTATATGCTGCACAAACCTGATGTTCACAGACAGCTCAGATTTTATTTGGATAGAACAAAAGATGTCAGAAAATCAGACCAACTTTTTGTATCATTTTCAGACCCCAGGAAGAGGAGACCAGTGGCTAAAACAACTCTGTCTAAATGGTTATCTGATTGTATCACCTTTGCCTATTCAGCTGCCAGTATGCCTTTGCAACACAAGATTAAAGCTCACTCAACCAGAGCAGTTTCTACATCATCTGCCTTTTCTGCCAGACTTCTCATTGATAACATTTGTGCAGCGGCCACTTGGTCAAAACCAGACCTCATACCTTTATCACTCATTACAAAGTTGACAAGGCCTCCAGGGACAGGGCCTCCTTTGGATCCACGGTCCTGAGAAATATACTCCCGTGAGCCACCCGAGATTGATGGTGCTTGGGACACTACCCGTCAGTAAAGAATGAACGGCGAGATTGAACAACTTCACATAAAGAGGTTATGTACTTGCCGTAACGTTCCATGTGAGTTGTTCATCTCGCCTTCATTCTTACGTCCCTCCCTCCTACCCTCTCCTGGGCTGATAGATGACCGAGATGCTGGATCCATCCTGGTTACTCACTCCTTCAATTCCCAGAATGAAATATAGTATTGGTATACGCAGAAAACAAGATCTGAGGTGACTCACAGGAGCATCATGTGATAGGGACTTGGCCTGTAGCTATTTGAAGACCTCGAGCTTTGCGTTTGGCCGTATCGGAGCCGGGGGTCAGCTCCGAACCCATCAGTTAAGAATGAAGGTGAGATGAACAACTCCCATGGAACGTTATGGTAAGTACATAACTTCTTTTTCGTGTGTCTCAAGTATATCTAATGGGAATGAAGCTTTACAATTCCCGATCACCCTGATTTCCTAACACTAGTCTCATGCTCAAATCCAAAATGCTACTTATTCTTCTAGTCCACTGCTGGCTTTTTACAGTCACACAGCATTATACTTAGATTTTGCTGGTGAAACCTTTTCCATTGTTCGTGTCAGTGGTCTTTGTTATTGTCAGAAGACTGAGACCCCTTTAACTTGTTGTCTCACTATTTGTTCTCTAATAGTACCAGGATTTCTTGTACCGAGGCTATAAAATAGTCACAGAATCTCCAAGAAATGTATGGTTCAAGTCTCAGCAAAAATAACACCTTCCATAAAGAACCATCTAGAGCAAAAACTTTAAACTTTCCAATTATATCATGTTTAACTGTAGCAGCAGCAAAATCTGACAATGTTTTTAGGTACACTGGCTGGACAAGGAGGGGGTTACAGTGACTTTTCATTTAGCTGCCAGGATCTCTGATGTAATAATGGTCCTAGGGATACTATCTCTAGACAAATGCAACTATGATATGGTAGTGATGTATGTGGGAGTGAATGAATTGTGATGGTGAACCCTGAGGGATGAGCAGAGAGACATGTCATAATTTTCCAGGCATGCTACAAATGCAGGTAAGATACTAGCCCTAAGTGGAAATCCTTCCTTTACCTCAGATGATGCCTAGATGCAAAGAAAAGATAACTGGCTTAAATAGTTGGTTAAATAACTAGTGTTATTCCAGGGGATCCAGTATGCATAGGCTAGCTACCCTATTGGGCCATTTTATGTCAAGCCAGTTTCCCTTTTACCCTTTTGCTGCTTGAATTAACCTATCCTATTTGGTTAGAAACTTGCCTTACCCCAACCCATGGTCAATAATTGTATGTTATCCTTTGTAAGAATAATAACTGGGATCATACCATAGATAATTTGAGGAGACCAGTGCATGTGATAAAGCGTTTAGGAGCTGCCTCTGTCCATTAGTAGTACAGAGGGCAGTCCAGGGTAAATTTTGTTTTTCACATTCAAGTTGGACTTGAAAATGGATGGGGATGAGATTTGTTTTTCATGAATGGAGGAGTCTGTTCCAGAGCAGCAGTATCCTCTGTGAAATTTACCCATCCCGCCAAACCTGAATATGTTGCAGAAGAGGTTTAATTCCCTAGATAGAGTATTTCTGATGTAATTTGACTTGCTGATGTGCAGTTAATTCATCAGGACTAGGTCTGAGCAGTCATTTTATTCAGACACAGGTCAACTCTTAGCAGTCTGTAGCATACAGAGCATAGTGACAGGGCTTTGAGTTGGTACATGTGGGACATCTTTTGTAGGCCTTTGTATCCTTTTAGTAAAGTATCTCTGGGGGGAGGGTTCCATTTGTTGCATGTGTCATGGAATGAGATGCAAAACACTTCAGCTTGCCTCACTGAGGATGGCCTGCAACTCTCTCATTTCAGGCATTCTCATACTGGCTAATGCCTTTGCTGCCCTTTATACCTTTTTCAGGCAGAATCCAGCAGACAGACATTCCAACATAACCAGATTGAAGTAATGTGGCTCTGCTTACTGACGCAACTCTGAACAATAAATTGCCTGCTCTTGAGAGACTTCCGCATTTGGAAAACCCAAATTCTTACATCGTTACTGAAATTTGGTTCAAATGTAAAGGGGGCGTTCCCGCTTTACTAGGGTTTTGCACTTTCATGCTTTCAGGCCCAGTGACAACTGTGCTGATTCTCCATGTTTGTTAATAATCTTACTACCCCCTGACAAATATTTAGCGACTCTCAACCTAAACTCGTAGAACTACAGATGACTGTAAGATTATTATCAACTAATTACTTGTTACAGACCACCTTGATTGTCTCCTGATGATCCTGTAAGATTCCTTGGTGTTCTAAATTATACCCTTTTTACCAAAAACTTCTGTATTTTAGGTAAATTTAACTGCCTTCATTAAACTGAGACACCTATACCTGCAGTGTAGGATATGCCAAACAATTCCTAGACTTAATAGTCAAAAGCTCAGTTGAGCAGTGGGTAAATAAACCTACTAGATAGTACAACATTCTTGACCTGATTGTAGTAATGTAGCTGTCTCTTAGGATCATAGGCTCATAGGAGATTACTAGGCTAATGACTCTGGAGCCCTTACAAGCCTAGCCAAGAGTTTATCCCCAAAAAGGAAACCTCAGTCAGCACCTGTCTCCCCTGTCAATGAAGGACACAGGTGAAACACCTGGGACAAATTTGTGGTTACCCATCCACTCATCAGGGTTGTTCTTGAAGAGGGTCAGCGATGTGGGGAGTCTATATTCCAGAGATGGGGTAGCCTCTAGTAGACAAACCTGCCTCTCCAACAGGTTTTGTTATTGTCACATATTAGAGTTAAGTCTTTCGATCGGGTACTACACGAGGAGTTAGAGTTATGGATATGGAGAAAATCTAGTAGAGCAGGGTCTGAGATTGCCTTGTAGGCAAGACATAGATCACCTCTGAGCAATCTGTACAATACAGAGTAGAGTGATAGTGATTTGAGCCTTTCCATATAGGACAGGTGTTGGAGGCCATGGATTCTCTTTGTTAGGTATTTCTCTGGCCTTTCCCAATTGGTGCAGGTGTTTGGAGAGATGCATACCAAACAGGGCATTGTACTCAATTATTGGCCTATTCGGATGCAATCCCTTTACTTATGAGATGAACCAAGTAAAAGGCTTTTCTAACCACTGCCGCTACATGATGGTCAAATGTGAGATTGTTGTCAACTTGTGTACCCTAGTCTTGCACCACAGGTTGTGTGCTTAGGGGGTTGTTGTTAATGTAGTAATCTGTAAGGGCCATGCTTTTGCCGAATGGTATGATAATAAATTTTTTTTGCATTTAACTTAAGGCCTTGACTTTGGCACCAGTCATTTGTTGCCCCTTGAAGTATGTTAACATAATTTGGGGAGTCAGTGACACCACCCAACTTAGTTGTCCGCAAACATGGTCAGCCACAGGCCTTTTGTCTTTGCCTGGAACTCTGAGAAGTAGATGCCAAACAATAGGGGTCCCAGGACAGATCCCTGGAGGGACACCAGTAAGTGACAGGTCTGCTGTCAGAGGTCCTGGCACCTATCTTGACCTTGTGGATCCTATCGATGAGCCAGTTGGCCACCCTCCTGATGAGATAGGGATTTATGATTCTGTCAAAGGCGTTGGCCAAGTCATGGTAAGCTATATGTACTAAGTATCCCTCATCCAGTGCCTTGGTGACAGTCTCAAAAAAGTCAACCAGGTTCAACAGGCAAGATCTGCCCTTGACTAATCCGAACTGGGTAGGGTCAAGTGCTTGGAGATTGCCTATGTCCTTGTTATGAGGTTCATAATATGCTTCATGGCCTTGCAGATCAGACTTCTCAAGCTAATGGGGTAATAGTTTCCAAGGTCAGTAGTGGCACCACCTTTGTGCAAAGGGATGACAATGGTAGTTCTCCACTCTGCTGGAATGTAGCTTGTGCTTAGTCTATTGTTAAATAGGGTGCTCAATGTCGAGGCTAGTTTTTGCTAGAGATGTTGCAGAATACAGCCTGGGATACTATCAGGTCCCATGGAAGCAGTTTTCTTTGCCTTGGATAGGGCTTTTAACACTTGATCTACGGAGATTTGGGATGCGTGGCAAGTATCGGGGATGTCAAATTGGCCTTTGGGGGGCAGGGGGATGATGTTTGCGCTGATCCCATCTGCTAGCAGGTTGGCTAAGTCAACAGGATCAGTGTAAGTGCTACTGTTAAGAACTAATTTGGAGCAAACCTGGGCTTTGCATGGAGGTTTCTGACGTAACTGAAAAAGGCTTTGTGGTTAGCCTTTGTTTTGGAGGCTAGTTTTGATACATAATTGGCTTTTGGAAGTTTTCATTAGTGATCTAATTTGCTTGTTGAAGCTAAGGAGGGCGTTTTTCCTACTGGGAATTTGTGCCTTTTTATTGTTGGACAACAGTTTCTTCCTTTTGTTGTAAGCCTGTTGATAGAGGATGTCCACCACATAGGTTTGTGTTTCCTTGAGGGGCAGGTTTTAGTTATGTTGGTATGGCTGAATCCAAGCAGTTGTACAGGTGCTTGTATACTGCACTGGCATACTGTTCAGTATATTCGTCTGCATCCTCTGAAGGGAGCGGTGGTGTTAAGCTACTGATACCCTCCCTTAGAAGGTTATAGTCAGTTTTTGAGAAGTTTTTTAGCCTGGTTATGGCTGGGAGGTTGAACGTAATGGACACTTTGAATGAGACAGACTGATGATCTGATCTCACCAGGGAAGAACTTACTATGGGAGTGGTGCAGCAGTTGCCCATGTTGGTGAGAACCAGGTCTAGAGTGCTATCTCCCCTTGTGAGGGATGAGACAAGCTCATCTAGTGCGTTAGAATTGATGAAGTCAAGCAATCATTGGGTGAGTGCATTAGAGCAGGAATAGTTCACCCAGTTTATGGTGCGGTAGTTGAAGTCACCAAGGATCAGGGTGTTTGGGGGTACCTTGATGGACTTGAGTAGGTCTAGGTCAGAGGAGTGGGTGTCCTGAGTCATGCAGGGGGGTCTATAGCTGGCTATAGCTTGGATGGGTGTCTTGCTAATTGTCAATTGCACCTGGAGAAGTTCTACTGCATCATGCTGGCAAACCAGTCTGGAGGTGTGCTCGTCTTTAATGAAAAGAGAAACTCAACCACCCTTAGTCTTTCCTACCTCATTTTGCACAGATGTTAGTATCTTCTAATGCTAGGAGAGCCTCCAGTGAGTGCATTTTCAGGTTAAGGCTCCTAGCATTAAGCAGCATGACCTTCAGTTTGCTTTTTGACAGATCTTTTATGTTGGAAGATTTGTCTGTGGGACATTGCCTAAAAAAGGCATGAACCTTGGCCAGAATCCTGAATCCCAGGGATGACAAGTGGAGGCCATCTCTGGCAAAGCATGGAGGCCTGTCAACCATGTCATCCCAGGCAGACAGATACTGGATCCCCTTGCAGTGACACCAGAAACTAAGCCAATTGTTGAAGTTAATTAGGGCTAGGGTCATACCTGCCTGGGATACATACTCTGACAGCTGAATTATGTCTCTCTTCATATAGTCCAGGGAGGTACTTCTCAAGTCATTCATACCAGCATGGACAATAAGAGTCATACTTGTACGTGTTGTGGAGAGAATTAAGTGCGTGCGTGATGTGGTGGATTCTGGCACCTGACAGACAACTGAACATGATCTTCTCCTTGTCAAGCCTGGTGAGGGGGACATCGGTGTGTCTCACAGTTGAGTCGCCATTGGCTCTTGCTCTTCTCCTCTGGTATCTCATTCCCATTAAGGTCTGATCATAAACTTGTGAGCTTTCTTCTAAACTCCCAAAAGCTTGTACAACAAAACAATCTGAATTTAAGGACTACAAACATGCCTCAACCTACTATGTGATGAAATATCAAAATTCACACTTGACTGCACTTCCCCAGACCTTAATACAAGATGCACAGAAATTTACACCCATTTATAAATATGCATAGATGCAAAGCTAAATACATTCTCTACCAGAACCAAGTGTCGTGGAAATTCAGAGACAAGCCACCCTGGTGGTCCACCATCATAAATAAACTTTACAACAAAAGAATGAAACTCCTTAAATTTAGTAAATCCAAAACTCATCTTCTCAAGGGTAATATCAAACATATTACAAAAAAAAAAAGTGAAGAGTGTCAGATCTACTAAAGAAGTCTATGAACTTGCTCTGGGCTCTAAAGCTAAGGATAATTTGTAAATCCCCGTTTAGCTCTGTTAGAAGACTGAAAGCAATAATGGTACATTGCTCAGAATTTATTCATAATGGGGCCTTCTGTTCTCACCAAAATGACATTGCCACTATATGCTTGGTAATAAATTTAAACCCTGAGACGACTTTTCAAACCCGCAAAATATCTGAATCCCTTACTCCCTCAGTTGTCTCTAAAAATCACTTACTGAAAGTGCTAGCCAAGACCAAAAACACTACCTAATGAGTGGTGCACTGCCGATATGATGCTCCTCCTCAAGGGTAGCCTTACAAGCAATCTGGTTAGTTGCAAATCTTTCAATCTTACAAGCCTCATCTGCAGTGCCATGGAATGTATTGTAACTGATCTCATGAACTGTGATATCAAGAAACTTGTCTGACTTGACCTAAAGCAGTTTCTTTTTTTGTAAGAGGTAGAGCCTGAATAAATGGTAAGTAGATCTTGTTTAAATGGTAAATTTCTTCAAAAGGGTTAAGATGGCTTTAGATAACGTCCATGTAGTGCATACAACTTATCGTGACCTGCGCATGAGGCATGTCATGACCTAGCTAAGGCTTTTGACACTTGACACCAGTCTCCATGTTGTCATCATACATGAGGAAAATGCTTTAAAATCGACTAATACGTGGCAAGTGGAATAGCAAACTGACTGAAACAGTTGTTACTGAGAAGCCTAATGTTTTGCTAGTCTTTTCTTCATTTCATTGTTGGATTTTTGAAATTTTTTTTTTAACTTCATCTGAATCGACTATTTAAAATGTCTTTTATTCATTCCAGCCCTTTCTAATTTGTCTATGCATATTCCTTTAGTGTCTTACGTATTTTAAACATCTCTTGAGTATTTTTTCCAGTAAATTACTGGAAGAAGCCATGTCATTCTCTAAAGCTGCAACTTCAGTAGCTTTTTGCTGAATAGCTACACAGATTTTCCCAGCTAATGATTTTTCTTCTTTTCTTTTTGATTTTTTCACCCTTATTTGCTGGCATCCAGGCTTTATGAGCCAGTAACCAGATTTTACCCAAATTGATTATTTATTAGGCCATTTTATAATTAACGATTTATCTGTTTGACATCGGGTGACCTGTAGTCAGAATGTTATTCAGTGACGGACATCATGAAAGTCATTCTGATTACATTGTTATTTATTTTATTTTATTTTACATTTGTTAACCGGGGGTGTCTGACTGAGACGAAAAGGCCCTTTTTCAGCAGAGGCCCGGGGAGAAAAGCTCCACAAAGAAAAATTACAGACACATTTAGTTATTTAGACATGATCAGTATACACACAAATTACAAGAGACATGTTTTACAGTGGTATGCGGCACATAAACAGTTACAGTGGAGAGAACAAACAAAAAAATATTAATTTTTAAAGATAAAGGTAATTAATAGATTTGTGGTGTTCAGCTGAAATTTGGAACATAGGTAGAATACATACATAGTACACAGGTACAGTACATACATTGTTGATTAGCCAGTGTTTGTGAGTAAGATTGAAAACTGTTATCAAGTGCTCTAGATTTAGTATGTATATCTGTCACTAGCCCGGGGTGCAATCATGGCACTGTCAACTTTGCTTGAGATGTTGCCTGATGAGGTCTTTAAAGGAGGCTTTGGATGATGTGTTTTGAATGCTAGTAGGGACAGAGTTCCATTTTTTAGCCACTGAACTACTGTATAGTGCATCTCCAAAGCTACTGTAGCTGTTGGTGACTTCTAGTAGTAGTTTGCTTGATGATCTAAGAGGCCTTTTGGCTGAGTAATGTTGTACTAGGTTTTTGAGGGCAGGAAACTTATTGGGGAGGTAATAGATAGAATGACAGAGGCAGAGCTGATTGTAGGGTAGGAGGTTGGGCAGTTCAAGCCAGTGGAGCTGTCTCAAAGCAGTACAGTGATGAGTTCTATATGAGCAATTTGCAGCAAAGTGGACAATTCTGTTATAGCAGGCTTCCATTTTGCTTAGTTCAGTTTTGTTGAGATTAGTCAGAATGGGAAATGCATAGAGTAGGGTGGATAGAAGTTGGGAGCGAGCAATGGCTGATCTTGTGTTGTTGGTAAGAAATGGTTTGATACGGTAGAGTGACCCCAGTTTGGCATGTACTTTTTTAATAGTTAAGTTGAGATGACTATCAAAGTTTAGGTGGGAGTCTATGGTTATTCCCAATAGCTTAGCCTGTGCCACTGGAGCGATTGGAGTAGCATTTGTGGAGTAGATAGTGAATTGACTGTTAGTGTTTTTGTTAGAACTGGTTATAATCATAAACTGAGTTTTCTTTGGATTTAGGATAAGTTGGGCTTTGGTAAGGTAGTTTTCAACATCAGAGAATGCTAGTTGAGTTGTTTGCAGGAGGGTGGGAATGTTTTGTGCAGCACAGATTAAGGTAGTGTCATCTGCATACTGAATTATAGATGCATGCTGTGTGGAGGTATGGAGGTAATTTGTGAAGACTGTGAATAGTAGTGGTCCTAAGATAGAACCCTGTGGGACTCCTATAGTTATGGGGAAGCTGAGGAGAGAGAGAATTTTCCCATTTCACAGCTTGGTACCTGTCAGTTAAGTAGCTTTGGACCCAGGTAAGAGTGGAATTTGATAGATATTGGTTTAGTTTGTTTAGCAGGATTTGGTGTGAGACTGCATCAAATGCTTTGGACATATCCAAAAAAAGAGTTGACACTTGTAGGCCTTCATTTTTGAGACTGTTTACTGTGACTGTGAAGCAGAGGAGGGCTGTAGTGGTACTATGGGCAGCTCTGAAACCATGCTGAGTAGGTGACAGGATGTTGCTGTCTAGGAGATAGTTTGGCATCTGGGTATGGATGCATTTTTTTAGAATTTTGGCCAGGGGGGAGAGTAAAGCAAATGGGTCTGTAGTTATTAAGTTCAGTGGAGGTCCTGCCTTTATGTATGGGTGTAACATAGGATATTTTCCAGAGTTTGGGCACATAGTTTTCAACAATTGATCTGTTTATGAGAGTGGAGACTGGGATAGCAATAGCATCTGCTGTGAGTTTCAAGAAATAGCTGGGGAGTGGGTCGGATGCTGTTGATGAGGTTTTTAGTTTGGAGAGCATGCTTTTGATTGAAGTGGTGGACACTGTTTTGAGGGTAAAGCTTGTATTAGTGTTATTTGTGTTGGGTGGGATAGTGAGGAAGGAACTGTCCTGTGACACTAAGGATAGAATTGAGTTCACAAAGTGAGAGTTGAATTGTGTTTCGATGGGAACTTTAGTGTCAGGGGTGGTTGGTTTGGGGGTAGCCTTTTGGATGGATTTTAGTAGCTGGTTTAAATTTTTTCAAAATTTTTGCGGGTTGTGTTGGTATTTAGTTTGTAATGTTGTGTAGTAGGATTTTTTGTTCAGCCTAGTGCATTTTTTTGCACAGTTGTGCAGTTCTTGGTACTTAGTTAGGCTTTGTATTTCTTTGTTTTTTTTATAGTAAAGCCAGGCAGTGTCTCTGGACTTGAGGATTTGTTTGGTTTCTTTACTGAGCCAGGGGTTTGTAGAGGTTCTAACCTTGATTTTGCGCAATGGAGTGACATTGTCTAGGTGTTGTAGAAATATTTTGTTGAAATATGCTACAGCCTGGTCAAGTGGGAGGGTTTTTAGGGGGGGTCCAGTCACAGTTACAGAGTAAAGTGTTGAGGACCTCAGGAGAGAATTTTTTTGTGTTTCTATTGGATATATAGTTAGTGGTTTTGCATATGCTTGTTCTACTATGTATAAAGTATATTATGTTGTGGTCACTTAAGGTGTCTGGGAAGACTGCCTGTGTGAGGGAACAGTGTGGGGTTGTTAGTTAGGGACCCAGTCAGGGATGGATTCCCTTTTAGATTTTTTATCACATCTAGTTGGAATTTGGACTAGCTGCTGGTAGCCATGAAGATTTATTAGATTACTTGGTGGTTCTGATATAAAGGTGAACCAATCTAGGTTGAAGTCCCCCAGAATAAGGGTTTCTTGTGAGTATGTGGAAGAACACCAGGATAAGAAGTCCTCAAGGCTAGCAGGTGTATTACCAGGTGGAATATAGTTCACAGTTGTGGTGATGACCTTTTTAGGGTGAAGTTGAAGTTGTGAGATAAGTATGTCCCAATTATTGGGGGAGGGATAGGAGTTTGGTTATTGATGGACAGTTAAGTTGGACTTGTACAGTAAGGCAGTTCCACCCCCTTTACAAAGTGGTCTGTCTTGTCTAATGGTATTGTAGCCGGTAGGGAGAACTTCTGAGTTAGCTATGTTATGTTATGTAGGAATAGCAGATGTTCAAGATTGCTACAAGCAAAGAGCATTGCTTACCATTTTTTAACACTACAGTTTAATCCTAGTTGTTTGAACACAGGTATAATTTTTATCAGGATTAATTGTTTAGAAGTTCTGGTTTGTGGGAATAAGAGAAATGGCTCCCACCTTGGCACCGTCTGCATACTTAAACACCCTATTCCTTTTAGCAAGGATTTGCCCATCGGATGATGCTTATTATTCTGTTTACCCTTTCAGGCAAAGTATCACGTATTATGGCCCATTAAGTTGCGTCTCCTAGCTAAGTACCCCTCCATCACATAATGAAAGGGATTAATGTCTGAAATAATTACAGCTTGTGTGCAAAAGCCGTAGGTAGCAATGGGACACAGCTCTGATATAAAGAATAATTTAATGACAACCTAAAGTGCGTTCACAAAAATGCTTCTTCAGGTCAAACAGCCATAAACCAGTCAGGTCATGCAGCTATAGCATCCATTACATGGAAGAACTTTTAAACATTTGAAGACTCAATATTTGTTTAACTGATGTGTACAGTCAAACAGCATTCTTCCATGCATCGAAAATCCAGTCTTCATCACTGATGGCTTATAAAATTACGATGTCCTCCTATTCTCATGTTGCAGTATTCATAACAGTAGGGAGTTGCTGCTTGCAGTGCCACCATCTGGCCAGTGTACCAAAGTCTTTGTTTTAGGAGGGTACGTGTGACGTCTCTTACCAGGGCCATAAGTGATGTCTGCAGGTACCCTTATCAGATTTTTTCTGCTGCAGTGATCATCGGATACCCATTTGCAAGTTCCACTTCTGCATCGCTTTTCTTCAGACAACCGAATTCCAGATCATTAAAGACCAGATGACCACTTTTGACCATTACAGATAAGTGCCCTGTGAGGTTTTCTTGCTTAATTTGCTTACTGTTTAGACTTGCATGTCAGTTAGGAAAGGGAAGGGTGCTTGTGGGAGACTAATTCCTCACAAGGACAACACAGGATGTGTGTTTTTTTTTCTAGGCGAGGCCCAGGATCATACATTCTGTCCAATTTGTAAGTCGTTCATCCCCAAGACTCTCCATAGCCAATTAGCGGCTTTTAAACTATATCTAGAGAGCCAAATACTCTGGCGCTTGGCGTTAGGCATTGAGGGAGGAGTAGGCCCATCCGATGAGCCACCTAGGAAGAAGGCGAAAAAAGTTAGGCTGAAATCCCAGGCTGCGCCTCAGGCGTCCGAGCAGGCTCTAGAGGCAATTGAAGACTTGGAGTCCATTCAGATGACTGTTACCAAAGCAGGCCCGGGAACCTTAATGGAAGCCAGTGTGTGGGAAACCGAAGCTACGTCCGCTAAGATAATTTAGCCATCACAGTCTAATGCTGGAGAAGAACCACGGCTCGTGTTTTCGAAAGCCCCTGCTCCTCCAATTCATGCTAGGCCAACGTCCGCTTCTCTTCTGTCTGCTTCTATGACTCCCTTGAAAAGGAAGCAAAAAAACAAGCACTCTGAGCCTCCACTGATGCCTGGTTGGGTATCATTCTCTCAAAGTCTGTTTTAGGCCTTTTAGGCCTTACAAACACAACTTCCTCCTACTCTCACGCCTCAACCACCCCTCCATGTGTCTGAGGCAGGCTACTCTTCTGAAGAGTCCTTCTCCTATGAAACACATATTGAATCCCCCAAGGAATTCATTACACCAGAGGACGAGGACTCTATTTCTCCTGAATCCCCAAGAGAAGAATTCACCTTTGGGGATACTATCTCCCTCATGGGGGAACATTTTAAGTGGCAGGCCTCTGAGGTTTTAGACTCCAAGAAAAGGTACTTTGACCTTTTACAAACGGAGTAACTGTCTCCCTCAGTTGTGCCTCCTTTACTGCCTGCCTTTCAGGATGCCTTCCTAGCTGCTTTACAGTCTCCTGACTCTCAACCCCCAGCAGCTAAATGACCTGATCGATTTTATAGGGTCCTCCAAGACACACAGTTTCTTTTCATGAACCCTCCAGCAGACCCAGCTGTTTCTGCAGATAAGACATCTAGACATATCTTCTACTGCTCTTTACCCAACTGATAAAGACAGTAAATTTGTGGACAGGGCAGGAAAAAAGGTATATTCCTTATCCACTCTGGCCATTAGGGCCTTGAACTACCAAACACACATGGCAATGTATGTTCTAGGTACCATTTCTAAAGCCTCTACCCTTCTGTCTGAGGTTTAGGTTTCCCCTATCAGAGCACAATTAAATTCACTCCTCTCCACAGCATCCCAAGTGACCAGGCACTCTATTAATTGCAGTTATGATGCTGTGGAGGCTTCATCTAAAGCTGCAGCTTCTGGATCAGTACTTTGACGTTCCTCCTGGGTAAAGCTTCAGCCCCTCCCCGTGGATGTTCAAACTAAACTACTGGATACACCCTTAAACAATAAGGCCCTTTTCGGGCAAGCTTCTGCTGAGGTTGTCAAATCCCTCCAAGTGAAGGGTAAAGAATTACAGAACCTCGGTATCCCCCTATTCCTAGATCTCATAGGAGTTACCCTTAGAAGCCCTTCTTTGTTAGAAGGCAGTCTTTTCATTCAGTGTCACAATCAAAGGGACATAGACAACCGAGGAAGACTTCTACGCCCAGATTTCCCACCAGCTCCTCTACCACACGCTTTCGAAGCTAGCCTGACCAATCCAGGCCTCCTCCACTGTGACTCACCCCCTTGCATCCAGCAACACCCTTATCCCTTAGCCTCACCCTCTCCCTTCCCTCCTGGTGGAGACTAACAGCAGAACAATGGGTGATCTCCATCATCCAGAGAGGATATTACATGACTTGGTGGATGCTCCCACCTTTCCCCAACCACCAAAAAAACAAATCCACCTGTTCCCACCCATCATTCATCAACTTCCAGATCAAGGCACCATAGAACTAGTACCCATTCCTCAAAGAAACACAGGTTTTTATTCCAGAATGTTTCTAGTACCAAGGAAAGAGGGTCCTTGGAGACCTGTCCTGGATCTATCCTTTCTAAACCTCTTCCTCCACGTTCCTAATTTCAAAATGATCACCATGTTCTTCGTGTTTCACTGTTGCAGTCATTACATTTGGGTAATCTGCTCGCAGGTTGCCCTCAGTCGGCCTGATTAACAAAGTCATGGGTCCTGTGTCGGTTGTTGTCCCTTCTTCTATGACGTCAGGTCGTCAGGGGTATAAAACATGCAGCCAAAGCCATTTTCATCAGTCTTTCTTGCCGCGTGGTTCCCGAAGCAGAAGCTGTTCACAAGTGCCAGTTGGCCTACACTTGAAATTTTCGTTTTAAGTCTTCAACCTAAAGCTAAGTACCCAATTGGGGAAACTTTTCTTGCTCCTTACCGATGTCATTAAAAGTTAATAATTATATTACTTGTGGGAAGCAAATACCTCATAAGGATTTTTATTTGTACTGTATTCCTTGCCTAGGCCCTGACCACAACATGCTTTGTTGTTGGTTATGTGCTAAATTTAATCAACGCACTATTAAGCGTCGGTATATTTTTGCTTCAAAGTATTTTGGCTCAAGATTTAACTGTCCAGAAATGTCGTCTGTTAGCAATCCGACTACCGGAATACACAAAAAACGCAAAGAAAAAGACAGAGACAGACCGTCGAGGTCCAAAACTGACGACAAAGCTTCTCCTAAGCCAGTCTCTGGTTCGCCAGTACTCAGTTAGGTGCTTTTGCAGCCCCTGATACCCGCTACTTTTGATTCACAGGCCTCTACTGAGACCCATTCGGAGTCCTGTATGCCGCGAGATACTTTTAAGTATTGAACCCACGGATGTCTCTACCTTAAATGGGTCCGGAGCCGCTGAGCAGGCACTGGCTTCTGAGGGTGTTTTTAGGCCTAAAGATTTATATATTAAACCGACACCATCTTCAAAACCTAGGCCAAAATCAACTTCTATGTCTAAAAAATAGATGCTTGGGCCACGTGCACAGGCCCTTATGCCCAAAAAATAAATGATCAAAATGGCTGAGGATTTAATTACCTTGATCAGGGGTTCCCATCCCCCTCCTGCTAAGAGGCCTAGGCAAAGCACTGACTATGAATCATCAGATCAGGTTTCTATTTCTTCTGATTCCTCTTGTGATCAGGAATGATCTATTCCACCTTATGAGGACTCTGATGCAGAAGATTCCATCCCTTCTGCTTCTCCTCCTGAGGATTTTTCTTTTGGAGAAACTTTGCATACCTTAAGGGAACACTTTCACTGGGAGAGTCAGGATTTCTCAGAATCTAAAAAGAGGCTTAGAGATTTCCTTCTTCCTCCTCAGCGTAGGCCTGTGGCTATACCTCCTGTTATAGACATTGTTGATGTTTTCTCAGAATCCAGCACGGCTCCTGATTCCCTGCCTCCGGCTCCTAGTAAGCCAGACAGATATTACAGAGTTCCTGACTCCCATAAATTCCTCTTTAAAAACCTTACTGCTGACCCTGAAACCATTTCTCAGGGTCCCAAGGGCGTTAAGGCTTCTACTGCTAAAAATCCTATCCCCTCTGATAAAGACTCCAGGGTGCTGGATCGATGGGGTGAGAAGGTTTACACGTCTGCGACCTTGGCAGTCAGGGCTTTAAACTGTCAATTTCATATGCTTAAATATCAGCAGCATGTCATTGGCTTACTTAAACAGAAAATTATGTTAATTTCTGACTGTGTGGAAAATAGAGAGTTGCAGGATTTATTGCATTTAGCTGAACAAGTTGGAAAGCATACTTTGCAATGTGGTTTTGATTCCTTGGAGGCCTCTTCCAGGGCTGCTGTAACTGGATCTGTGATAAGAAGGCATGCTTGGCTCAAGGAGCAAAATCTGCCTGATCATGTTAAAGCAAAATTGTTGGATGCTCCTTTACAACAGGACAGTCTATTTGGTAATAAGGCAGAAGAAGTTTTGAAAAAGATGGAAGATAAAGCTAAATCTATGCAAACTGTAAAAGATTTCCTACAAGTACAGCCACCCAGGTTCATTAGACACTGGCCTACTAAGAATTGGTCCTTTCCAGTACCCACCAGAGCTGCTCAGGTCAAACCCAGACACTCCAAAGGCTCCAAGTTTCAGTCACAAGGAACTTATAGAACAAAACAATGGGGTGCCTCCACCTCCAAATCTGGAAGTAACAAGGCACCTTCCTACAGTAAACGGTCTCAATGACTTTCCTCTGCAAACACCAAGCACTTATATTTTGACCACCCCTTTGGGGGGAAAACTGGCACTTCATGCAAGAAATTGACAACTAATTACCTAGGACAAGTGGGTCTTAAATATAGTATCCCAGGGATACAGATTTTATTTCCACATGCTGCCAATCCCAAACGTGTGGGCAGAGGGCCAGAAACAAGTTATGTCCCTCATGAATATGGGGGTTATTCAACCAGTACCAGAAAAGGAAAAGGGACAAGGTTTTTATTCAACTTTTCCTGGTACCCAGAAAAGACAAATCATGGCATCCAATTCTGGACTTATCCAGTCTAAATACTTACATGGACATTCCAAAATTCAAGATGCTGATTCTACAACAGTTACTGCCTATGCTAGGCAAGGATGCCTGGCTGGTAACTAGATTTAAAAGAGGCTTACCTGAATAATCCCAATCAGGGAATTTTGCAGAAGATACCTCCACTTCAAAGCAGGCTATTTGCATTACCAGTTCTCTGCACTGCCCTTTGGCTTATCTACTGTGCCCTGGGTTTTCACAAAGTGCCTGACACCAGTAATTGCATTTTGCAGACAAAGAAACATACAAATTTATCCTTACCTGGATGATTGTCTAATTCAGGCAGAAAACAAGGACACTCTTCTAAAACATCTGGCATTTGTGAAAAGGCTTTTAACTTGTCTAGGGTACACCATAAACGAAAAGAAATCACAACTGGTACCCTCTCAAATAATTACATTCCTGGGTGCAAACTTGAATACAACTGCCCAGATGACTTACCTTACGCCAGAAAAACAAATTCAATGAATGACTTACTTCAAACAAGTGGCCGCAAAAACCCAGCTATCTGCAAGACAAATTCTGCAGGCCTTGGGGTTCATGGCTTCCTGCATTCTAATAATTCCATATGCAAGACTGCATATGAGGAAACTTCAATGGTACCTAAAAAGCTTATGGAGTCAACATTGTCACAGCCTGGAAACAATTATTCCTATCATTCCTTGCCTGCAGCAAGAGTTCCTATGGTGGGCAGAGGCCTGTCACCAAAACAAGGGGCTGTCATTCATTCCACCCCTTGCCACCCAAACCCTGACTACAGATGCATCAGATTATGCTTGGGGGGCGCATTTGGCAGGTAGATGCATTCAGGGCCAATGGAGCCCAAATCAAATGCACCTACATGTCAACCAGAAAGAGATGCTAGCTGTACAGAATGCTCTGACAGCCTTCAAGGACTATCTTCATCCAGGACAACTACTGATAAAGACAGACACCACCATAGTCATGTGGTACATAAACAAGTGGGGGGGGGTACCCATTCTTACCCCCTTTACAGACTAGCCATGGCTTTGTGGGACACGGCCTTGATTTATCAAATACATCTACAAGCTTAATTCCTGCCAGGAAAGCAAAATACTCTGCCAGACGAACTAAGCAGAAATCTTGTGGACCCACACGAATGGAAACTGGATCCACAAATCTTCAGCATGTTGACACGCAAATGGGGTAGCCCAGACATAGATCATTTTCCCTCACCCCAAAACTATCAGTTGGACAAATTCTGCACAAGAATTCATCACAAAAAAGCTTGGAAAGTGGATGCTGTATCCTTCAGCTGGAAAAACCTATCAGTCTATGCCTTTCCCCCTCTGCCTCTGCTCTCCAAGGTCTTACTAAAAGTCGGACAGGAAAAACCAAAAATGAGTTTGATTGCTCCAGACTGGCTTCGCCAGCACTGGTACCCGCTCCTATGCATTATGTCACACCTTCCTCTGTGGTACCTGCCTCAAACTCCTTATCTACTGTCTCAGAAGAACTATCAAATTCTGCACGCTCAGCTCCAAACTCTGAATCTTGCAGAATGGCTAATCAACTAATTTCACCAGTTACATCTCTCAGCAAACCTGTGAAACCTGTGATGGATGTCATTTTGGAGGCTAGAGGGCCTAGTACTAGAAAATCTTATGCTGATAAATGGAAAAGATTATGTGCCTGGAACCAGGCACAAGGAATAAGCACAGCAGTACCCAATATTCCTCAGATTCTGCAATATTTAACTGAGATGCTTCACAAGGACCTATTTTTCTCTTCCATAAAAATCCATGCCTCTGCCATTTCAGCTCATTACAACACAGAGCTTCCCCTCTTTTCTCATCCCCTGCTAAAGCAGTATCTCAGAGGGGCCAAAAATTTAAGACCTCCCAGGCAAGCAGCAACTCCTGCATGGGACCTCAATTTTGTGTTGGAAAAACTCACCCTACCTCCTTTTGAGCCAGCTGCTACTGCAGACATAGAATTTCTCTCTTGGAAGACAGCTTTTCTTTTAGCAGTCACTTCAGCTAGATGGATTTCAGAACTACAGGCTGTCATGGCAGTGGAGCCTTTTATTATCTTTTACCCAGACAGGGTGGCACTCAGGACCAATCCATCCTTTATGCCTAAAGTGGTATCTAGTGTGGCTCTTAATCAGACCATTCATCTGCCAACTTTTTTCCCAAATCCACAGAACAAGGGTAAGCGGATTCTGCATTTATTGGATGTACACAGAAAACTAAGATTCTATTTAAACAGGACAAAATCTCTAAGAAAATCTGAGCAATTACTGGTGGCATTTGCTGCTGGGGCAGAGGGAAAGGCTATTTCAAAGCAGACTATTTCGAAATGGATAAGCCATTGTATTCGTTTCTGCTACATATACCATGGTAAACCTGTTCCCAAGGGGATCAGATCCCATTCCACCAGGGATGCATCTACTTCTGAAGCCTTTCTCAGAGGGGTTCTTGCCAGAGACATTCTAGAAGCTGCTACCTGGAGCTCAGTTCATACGTTCACCAAACATTACCATTTACCTCTCTTCTAAATCCAGAGCAGGTTTTGCCACTACTGTTTTGCAGGGCCTTATAGCTGCTCCTAGTGCTGTATAATTCCATCCTCTCAACCATAGCTTTGTGATTCTGCCCAAATGTAATGACTGCAATAGTGAAACACGAAGAACATAGTGTAGTTGTGTATACTTACCATAAATGTAGATGTTCAAGTGTATTCACTGTTGCAGTCCGGGTTACCCACCCGCCAGCCCCCTTTTTTTCTTTTACTATACCTCTTCTTTCTTTTACTATGCTCAAAAGCCTTTTTGGTGTATTTGCTTTTATTTGGAGGTATATTTGTTGTGTTCTAAATTACATGCATGTATATTTATATATATTTATATTTTACTCCCCATTTGGTGGGCACCTGACACCTGGGGCAAGAAAAACTGATGAAAATGGCGTTGGCTGCATGTTTTATATCCCTGACGACCTGAAGTAATGGAAGAAGGGACAGCAACTGACGCAGGACCCAAGACTTTGTTAATCAGGCCAAGTGAGGGCAACCTGCCGGCAGATTACCCAAATGTAATGACTGCAACAGTGAATACACTTCAACATCTACATTTATGGTAAGTGTACACAACTGTACTTTACCACTTGCCTCCTGATCCCCTCCCAGGCCTTCATGGTAGCACTAGATCTCAAGGATGCCTACCTCCACATCCCCATTCATCCAGATTACAAGAAATTCCTCAGATTTTCAGTAGGCTCCTGTCATTTTCAATTATCTGCATTGTCTTTTGGTCTGTTCCCCCCCCCCCCGAGTGTTTACAAAGTGTATAGCCCCCTTCATTGCAGGACCCAGGGTATACAAATATACCCATACTTGGAGGACCTGCTCATCCTTCATCAAGGCCGCCTACTCCTACTTATTCATTTATAACAGGTGTCGAACACCCTCACTCTTCTGGGGTTCATGCTAAATGTAGAAAAATCTCACCTGATCCCCTCACAGGACCTGATTTTCCTGGGGTGCAGACTCCACACAGACTGCATGAAAGCCTTCATCCCAGACCAAAGGATTCAGGAAGTCTGCCTGTACTTCAATCAGATCCTTACCCAAAACATTCCTGAGAGTGTTAGGCCACATGGCATCCTTCATACCCATGCTGCCTTTGGCAAGACTCTGCATGCGCAAAATTCAGTGGATGTTAAAAAATCCTATGGACCCAACACTCCCAACCCTTGGACTCTCCACTTCCACTTCTCCTGTGCCTAAAAAGGGAGAACCAGTGGTGGATCTCTGCAATGCAGACCAACCTCTCAATTCCAGCCCCACAACAACAACTCTCCACAGGTGCTTCTGATTTGGGCTGTGGTGCAGTGTTACAAACAAACTAACAGCACCTCTCAGTACAAGGAAAATGGTCTATTCTAAGGAAAAAGGACCACATCAACATCAAGGAAATGAGGGCACTGCTGTTAGCCCTTCTAACAGCCCTTCTAACATTCAAGCCGTCTATCCTGCCAGGAACCCTAGAAGTAATCGCATACAATATGACTGTATTGTGCTACATAAGCAAGTGGGGAGACTAAGTCCTACCCACTATGCAGCCTGGCCATCCAGATATGGAACCTAGCCGCTTCTCACAGGGTCCACTTTTTAGCCATGTATATCCCCTCAGCACAGAATGTTATGGCAGACACACTTAGCAGAACCTCCTCCCCCTCTCACGAATGGATGCTTCATAGAGAGGTTTTCCTAGACCTGATACACAGGTGGTGTATTCCACAAGCAGACCTATTTGCCTCCCCACTCAACAGGCAGATGCCCAACTTCTGCACAAGGAACCCCACATCCACAAGCTTGGAAAGTGTACGCCTTCTCCTTCTCATGGGGGGGATGTACCTGTACGCCCCCCCCCTTCACTGTAATTCAAAATGTCTTCCTAAAAATTTAGGAGGACAAACCAAAAATCCTCCTGGTGACCCCCTTTTGGCAAAGACAGCATTGTTTTCCCCTTCTACATTCTCTAGCTAAGGGCAATCACCACAGATTACCCCACCATGTAGACCTACTCACACAGAGCATGGTATCCCTGCTGCACCCACAGGTGAACAAACTAAAATTGACCTTATGTGTGATAGGATTCTAAACCCTTACAGACACCTTTATTCAGAAGACATACTCAGTGTTAATCTGGAGGCCAGAAAACCTAGCACTAGGAGAAGCTATGTAGCTAAGTGGCACAGATTCTCCAATTGGTGTCATAGGAACAACCAGGACCCCCTCACTACTCCCATCCCAAGGGTCCTTTCCTACTTGTGTGAGCTACTCCAATCTTGACTAACATATTTTTCAAAGTCCAATTGTCTGCCATTTCTGCCTGTCTGCCCATTTCACCCCATCTGGCATCCAGACTGGAAGTCAAACTTTTCCGAAGGCAGTCCTCCACATCAAACCTCCACAGAGACCCATCCCTCCTCCATGGGACCTAAATTTTGTATTAGAAAACCTAACCTTGTCCTCCCCTTGAACCCGCACACTCTGTTTCCCTGAAACTATGCACACTGAAAACAGTCCTGCTAGTACCCCTCACCTCTGCTAGGAGGGTCTCAGAGATCCAAGTCTTTATGGCCACCTCTCCCTACCTTGTTTTCCACAAGGACAGAATAGTCCTCAGAACCAACCCTTCCTTCATGCCCAAGGTAGTTAATGAACTCTCACTGAATCAATCCACTAACCTACCTGTTTTTTACCCTCATCCACAAAATGCCTCAGAAAGGACCCTACATTCCCTGGATGTATGCAGACAGCTTCAATATTACTTAGACAAAACCAAAGTCATATCCGTTATTTATTTCCTTCCATCCCAGAACCCTAGGAAAAGCTGTCTCTAAGCAGACCATTGCCTCATGGATGTCTAAGTTCATTTCCTTGTGCTACTCCCACCATGGGAAATCCTTACAAGATAATATTAAACCAGATTTTTCCAAAGCAGATGCTTCCTCTACTTCCTTTTTCAAAGGCATAAACTCCTCTTCCATTTTAGAAGCAGCTACTTGGACTTCAGTACACACTTTCACCAAAACACTGCAAGCTGGACATAGCATCCCGTGCTAGAGCAGGATTTGCCAGGACTGTCCTACAGGGTCTACTTGACCACAGGACCCCTTCCTCCTCCCAGGTTCATACTTAAAGCTCTGGTACTCTCCCTGCTGTTATGAATACTGCAACATGAGAATAGAAGGACATAGAGTAGTTGTGTAGGAACTTACCATAACCTTAGATGTCTTTCTCTTCTATGTTGCAGTATTCAGTCCCACCCACCTACCCTTCTCTCTTTCTGACTACTACCCCAGGTATCACCTGTGGGCGCATTGCCATCATCTCCCCTGGTCTCAGCCTACACAGCGATCCTACTGCCCTGGGACTGGCCTACATGTAAGTCTAAGGGTCTCATATTAGGACCCTCATGGTCAAACCTCAGAAGCACTACTGTATGCAGCAAAACAATCCTGATGAGGGTACGTGCAGACGTCACTTTTATACCTAATGTTGGTTTATGGCCTGGTAAGAGATGTCACACATACCTTCCTGAAACAAAGACTTTGGTATACTGGCCGGACGGTGGCTGCAGCTCCTTGCTGTTATGAATACTGCAACATAGAAGAGAAGGACATCTAAGGTTATGGTAAGTTCTTACACAGCTTTTCTTTTCAAAAGTCTAATTATATGTCTAGTGAAATTGATGCTTGATAGTCTCCTATTTATTATCTAATTTTACAAAGTGACTAGTCTTCGTGATGGTCATCTCCGTCTCCCAAAACCAGTCTCTGGTTGAAATCCTTAGTACTCCTGATTCTTCTAGTCATTTATTATGCTTTTTTCTATTCAAGCATTTTCATTTACAACAATGAAAAAGGTTTTGGGGAAAAGTCTCTGTGTGGGCTCTTATTGTCAGAAGACTACTCCCTCTCTCCGTAGACAATGCTGACATCTGTGTAGTCACTGAGATGTGGTTTAAAGCTAAGGAGAGCACCCTGATAGTGCAAGTCTAGAATTCCTTCCATGCGTTTAGACCAGGTACTTTACAGCAGGGACTAAAGGTGGAGATGTCTCATCTGCATGCCACCCGGTAACAATAACCCTACACTAGAACTCTTTCTAGCCTGGATCTCCTAAACAATAACCTATGAAACCATCATTATTGGAGATGTCAATATCGACTGGAATTCTCTCACCACCCAGTCTCCCAAGGCCATTATTAACCTAATGACTTTACCCAACTGATCACTGCCCCAGCTTGTATTAATCAGCAATCCAATACCAGCACCACTCTAGACTGGATACTTACCTTCCACCCCAACCATTAGCATAACCCTTCTATTCTCCCTGACACTCTTAAGTGATCATCACCCAATCTCTATAAATCGTCACCTATCCCAGTCATCTAAAACACACACATACAGGGACTGTTGTAACCTATCCGACTTTAACCCTGACGTATTTAATCAAGCCCCCCCCCATCTATGAAATGGTTAACTCTCCAGCAGCTCCCCCTCCACGAAGCTGTTCTCACGTTCAACAGCATTTTCCTCAACACTCTTAACTCCCTAGCCCCTAGTAGAAAAGTTTGTGTCAAATGAAACTATACACCCTGGATAAGTAAAGCCACTCTCTCTCTCATGGTAAAAAAGAGACTTAGCCTGGTAAAACTGGAACAAATTTAGAACCCCTTCTAGTCTCCAGCTCTACAGAGAACTTCGTAACACCACAAAAAAAAACAAAAAAAAAAACAAATCTCACTTGATAAGAAGAATTTCCATCTGAACTCTCAAAAAAAAAACCCACACCAACCCCAAAATATTCTGGAGTACCATTAATAAGCTTCTAAACCCAAGTAATCCCCCCAACCCTTTCCCAACCCCCCCCTAGAAATTGCCACATCCCTCAACTCCTTCTTCATAGACTCCATACAGAAACTAATCAAACCCACCACAAACATAAGCCATGATACCCCCCCACTCTCTAACCATGGCACCTTCTCTGTCAAGCCTATCCCTACAACTGTTATCATATCCCTACTTTCCAAACTTATCCCCTGCTCCCCTTCAGCAGACAACCTGCCTCCCCTTTACCTAAAAATAGCAGTTCCCTCCGTAGCCTATCCAGTCTCCATAGTAATTAACCGGTCAATTCAGGAAAACCTAGTCCCTCAAATTTGGAAAAAATCATATATCATTCCTTTGCACAAAGGTGGCAACTCCACCAACCCCTCAAATTTCAGACCTATAACCATCTTATCACTTATCTCTAAAATCCTAGAAAAGTGTGTTCACCAACAACTCATGGCACATATAATTCAAGGAAATCTGACTCCTACTCAACATTGCTTCTGCCCACATCACAGTACCTCTCCTGCTCTACTGTCCTTCACTAACTCCATCTCCTGTCATCTCAGTAACAACAAACTGGTATCTTCCCTCTTCCTGGACCTCTTTAAGGCTTTTGATACTGTTTCACATAACCTCTTGCTCTCTAAGCTTTCTTCCTTTAACCTCTCTACCTCCACCCTTAACTGGTTTTCGTATCTAACAGAGCTCAGTTGGTCAAATGGTTGTCAGCAACCTCTCCATTCCTACCCGTTCTCACTCGAGTCCCCTGGGGATTCATCCTGGGTCCTCTACTATTCAATATTTTTACTAACGATGTCTTCCAATCCTGCCCCCCCTCTAAACTTATACAATATGCTGATGACTCCACGATCATCTCCACCTCTGACAATGTAACCCACCTACATACCCTCATACAAGACACACTACACTCTGTTGAAAGATAGTTCACTACTAACTAACTCCTTCTTAACCCAAACCAAACTAAACTTCTTTTCCTTCCCAAACCTCCCCAACACCTCAAATCTTCCTTCTCTGTCTCATGCCTAAACAACACAACTATTCTGGCAGAGTCCCACACTAAGCTTCTTGGCATACTCCTAGACCAACTAAAATTCGGCACCCATATCAAAAACTGCATCAAAAAAAATAAACACCAGAAACTTGGATTGCTATACAGAAATAAAAAATTCCTTAAACAAGAATCCAAAGCATCCCTTGCCCAAGCCTACCTCCTTCCTACTCTACTATATGATGCCCCTGTTTTCACCAATCTACAAAAAAACCTCTCTAACAAACTTGAAGTTATCATAAAATTGCCAAGTTTCCAACAAATCTCCCCTGTTGCACACCACTGCCTTGCATCAGCTTCACATGGACACACTCCATCTTGCTTCAACCCTTAGCTTGTCTCTGCCTGTGTCCCTAACCATGAACTCCGCAGCTCTGACAAACACCTACTCCAAGTTTCCAAACCTAATAAAACCATAGGTAAAAGTCTTTATATTCATGTAGTCTCTAAATCTTGGAACAAACTTCCTCTCCGAATCAGATATCTCCAAAATTCAAACAACTTCAAACTTACCCTAAAGGACTACCTACACAACTCTTGGTACTGCCCCTGTAAAGACGCAACTTGACATTCTTTTTTTCCTACCCAGCCCTCTTCTCCCATCTAACCACTACCTTTATTTCCCTCTGTCTTAGAGTCCCTTGCTAGTTAGTTTTCAATCTCCTTTCTCAGTAACCTAGGCTATGAGTTTCTTTGACTTTTTAGAGCATCCTACAGCTGTCACCTATGTCTCTCCTGCTCTTACCCTGCCACCACACTATTTTTCCAGGACTTGACTCTGCTAAAAGTAGGTCCTGCCTGTCTTCTAGTCCTCCCTTTTCACTTTCCCTCTTTCTTCTACCATCTAACTAGATTTGCACATAGTGATATTTTAAGGTTACTAAGGGCAGCTTGTACAAATGTTTTAGCACAATGTATATTATTTGTTTATTGATTTTTGCATCATGAGTTTTGTTAATGTTTCTGTTTATATCTGTATTCTCTCTTGTATACACCTGTTAGTCACTTTTATAACTTATTGTAAACATTGTTTTCTGGAGTTTTTCTCCTCAGGTCACTGCTGAAAAAGGGCACCTGCTCAGCCAGACTAACCTGGTTAACAAATGGCAAATAATAAAATAAATAAATTTACATCAAAGAATAAATATACCTCAAGGCTGGTCAAGCAGGACAATGCACTTGAACTTCTCCATCTTCAAATCACCACAGATAAAATCTCATACCACTCCCTTGCAAGCTATAGGTCCCTTTCTGTGACCCAGAAAACACGTATTTAAGTGTACTAGAAACACTCACCATCTAACCCAGTACCGTATGCATGGTCCACTACCCCATTATTAAATGGGAGGCCTGTACAACACCAAATGTGCAGGCACAGAGATTCCTGGATTTTATAAAGACAAATTTCCTGGACTATTTTGCCAATATACCAACCAGGAGTGCAAGTATACTGGATCTGGTCCTCACTAATATGAGAGAGTGCTGCACCCCCCCCCCCCCAGTGTAATGGTGTAATGTCCTCTCTGGTAAGGTCAGATCACAAAATGGTCTCCTTTGAAGTAAGAATAAAACCCAGACCCCAGCCATCCCTGGAATGTTCAGAAACTACTGTAATTCTAACCTGGCAAAATTTCAAGCCTACTTGAGAACACTGCTGCCTACATAGAATTGTTCACAGAAACGCTATGCAAGCATGTTAATAGCTGCATTAGAGTCAGTTATACCCACCTGGAATAAGTACAGAACTAACTCAAAAACATGCTGTCCTGGTGAAATCACAGTATCAATAAACTGTATAACAGAAAGAAGAAAGTCATGAAAAAGATTGAGGTGCAGCACCCAGCAAGATAAAAGTGCTCTCGTCAAACTATAAGCAAGCAACTTGGAGGTCAAGTTAAGTCTACCAAAGCCAAATATGAGGTAAATTTGACGTGCCAGGCCAAGGACAGCCCCAAGACATTCTTTAGCTGTGCCCGTAACCTCAAAGGCCGTTTGCAGTTGTTTGCAGAACATATTGGTAATGGAGCCACCTGTATTGAGCTAGAATATATAGAAACCTACTGGCAGACAAATTCAGCTCTAATTCTATCCCTCTATCCACCTCCCGCCAGCCTCCCCTCAGGAAATTATATCAAGTATAACCCATCCCCACTATCATTAGGGAACATGTCCTCCGTGCTTTCTCTAAGGCCAAGAACTCTACATCAGTGGACCTGGACGATATCCCAGGCTGCCTTCTAAATAGCATGAAACATGACCTATCAGGCCTTCTAGAATTAATATTTAATCATAGCCTCCAAACAGGCTTCCTCCCTCATGAGTGGAGAAAAGCCCCCATTGTCCCTCCGCACAAACACAGGCCAACTACAGACCCAGTAAGTCTCATGTGCAAGGCCATAGAAAGAATTATTATGGAATGAGCAGTAATGACATGGAAACATCCAGACACTGGACCAAACCCAGTTTGGTTTCGTCAAGGGATGGTCAATTCAACTTGTGGAATTCTTTAAGATGGTCGCTGAAGAAATGAGTAAAGGCAAAATGGTTTACACTGCCTATCTTGACCTGGCCAAAGCATATGACACAATACCCCACCCATGCAGGAGGTTAGGTATAAACCCTCATTTCAGCTGGTAGATAGCCGACTCACAGAAAGGACTTGAAGTTAGAATTGGGGAGTCTACCTCTACAAAGAGATCAGTCACCAGTGGAGTACATTGGGAATCCATCCTGGGACATCTGCTTTTTGGCATCTGCTTCCCTTAAGTTATGACCAATGTGAAGGGACTCTGGTTGACTAAATTTGCAGACAATTGCAAATTAAGAAAGCCTTGACTCTTGAACTAACAGTAATGCTCTTTAAGAAGGAGTGACAGAAAACTAACTGGTTTCAGAGCCATGGACTAAAATTAAATGCCAAGAAGTGCATAGTAGTATCTTCAGGAAGTCTGCCACTCTTGGTAACTGTCAAAACACCCCCTAATAGTTGAGCCAGTAGTCAGAGACTTGGGGATACACACAGACCATAATCTAGTCTTTGTCCAGCATGTGCTTACAGTAGTGAGGAAATTATTTTATGTTGTGCAACTTATAAACAAAGCTATGGCATCTGGGTCCAAGGAGGTCATTGTTCTACTGTATTTGGCATTAATTTGACCTATCATTGAGGACAGTGCCTCCAGTGGAAATCTGTAATGCATCACCTCCCAGGATGTTGAGGGGAGATTCATGCCTGGCATACAAGGCATTGTCTGATCCTGCCCAGATGGAATTCCTTAATATCTGCCAAACAGCATCAGAATTCCCCATTGTAAAGACCTAAACCTTGCCTGTGATATGAGTAAGACCTGCTGGAGAGATGAGTATGTATCCCAGAGGTTCCCCCTTCTGTGGAACAGGCTCTTGTTCCATGTAAATCAGTGATGTTCTTCGTGTTTCACTGTTGCAGTCATCACCTGTGGGTTTTCCTGCTGTGGTAGCCCTCGGCCGGCCCAAATACCAGAGTCATTGTTTTACTGTGTCAGCTGCAGTCTCCTGTAGTCTGATGTCAGGCTGTCAGTGCTATAAAGCAAGGCAGCCAAAGTCATTACAACAATCTTTCTTGCCATAGAGCCCGTAGCTGAAGCAGTTTGCACGAGTGCCAGTCAGTCGCTACCAGAGTCTGAATTTCAGCTGAAAACATCTAAAGCTAAGTACCCCATTGTGGACCCTTTTTTCTTGCACTAACCGATGTCCAAAAAAAGTGTCTCACCTGTGGAAAGCAGATCCCAGACCGAGACTTCCATTCTTACTGTCACTTGTTTAGGCCCAGACCACGATGTCCCCCATTGCCGGTTCTGTGCCCTCTTTAACGCGAGAACCATTCGCCATACAGCTCTTATTGTTGACAGTTATTTTCGTGTTCCATCTCCGCATTCCAAAATGGCGTCCGTCAGCCAACAATCTGTGGGCATTCCGAAAAAATGCAGAGATAAAGATAATGACAGACCACACGATGCTAAGCCTTCCGACGACTCTACCACTAAGCAGGTCATCAGTTCTCTGGATTTCAGTGAGGCACTTTCGGAGCCCTTGATGCCCGATTCGATATCTACGCAGGGCTCTACCGAGACCCTTTTGGAGTCCGGTGTGCTGCAGAAATCATCTTCGTCTTCCGAGCCTTTGGCTGTCTCTGCCTTGGTTAGGTCTGGTGCCATGACGCAGGCACTGGCTTCCGAGGAGGCCTTTCACACTACCAAATCTAGACAAAAAACTACGTCTTCTCATCTGACTACTGTTTCTCAGACCGACTGATACTCTCAGGCCTAGAAGCCAGGCTACTCTTAGAAAAATCTGCTTCTAGCCACCATCTTGCTCCTGCTCCACCAACCCAAGCACAAATGCTTAAAATGGCGGAGGATCTCATCTCCCTTATCTGGGTAGTCAGGCCACTACTTCTAAAAGGAAAAGGCATCCTTCTCCAGAAATTATGACACAACAGGATTCTGAGGAATCAGATTTTGAAGAGGAACAACACCCTCTGACTGGTTAGGAGGATTCAGATGCAGAGTAATCCATCCCTTCTGCCTCCCCTCCAAAAGACCTTTCCTTTGGGAAAACCCTTCACACCCTCAGGGAAATTTCCTATGGGAATCTCAGGATTTCCCCTAGTCTAAGAAAAGACTTGGAGAGTTTCTGAACCTGCCCCAGCACAGACCCCTGGCCATCCCCTCTATTTTAGAAGTGGTGGATGATGATTTCCATGAATCTAGCTTAGCCCCTGATGCCCTCCCACCTGCTCCCTAGTAAACCTGACAGGTATTACAGAGTACCGGATTCTCAAATACCTGTACAGAAATCCTGCTGCAGACCCAGAGGTCATTACACAGGGATGTAAAGGAGCCAAGACTAGTTCTGCCAAGAATCCTATTCCTTCTGACAAGGATTCCAGAACTCTGGACAGATGGGGTAAAAAAAATATACACCTCTGCAACCTTAGCTATCAGAGCACTCAAATGTCAGTTCCATTTGTTAAAATATCAATAACACACTTTGAAACTATTAAAACAAGAGATTTCTACCTTTCCTGACTGTGCTAACTCGAAAGAGTTAGCATATTTACTGCACTCTGCTTGTCAAGTGGCCAAACACTCATTACACTGTGGATATGACGCCCTAGAAGCTTCTAGCAGGGCAGCAGTTTCAGGATCTGTCATTAGGAGACATACATGGTTGAAGGAACAACCTCTCCCTGATCATGTCAAGTCTAAACTAATTGATGCACCCCTGGATAAGGACCGCATGTTTGGAGTAAAATCAGAAGAGGTGCTTAAAAAGATGGAAGACTAAGCAAAGTCTGTGCAAACAGTAAAAGGTTTAATTCAGGTTCAACCTCCCAGGTTCAGCAGGAACTTCCCCTCTAAGCACTGGTTCTTCCCTGCACCTAGCAGACAGGGCTAAGATAAGCTGCTCAGGGACAGACCATCGAGGCACCTATCCCAGGGCCAGCAGAGAAGCAAACAGTGGACCACTTCTGTCGCAAAGGCAGGGAGTTCTAAGCCACCCTTCTATGGCAAAAACTCCCAATGACTCACCCTCCCTTCACTCACCAAAAGCTAGGAGGAAGGCTCTCCCTCTGCAAAGAAAATTGGCTTTCTGTAACAAAGGGCCAATGGGTCTTAAAGATCATTCTTCAGGGATACAAATTCTCTTTCAGTGAACTCCCAATTCCAAGAGGCTACCCAGCCTTACCTCTAAATCAGTGGGCAGAGGCATTGAAACAGGTTCAAACTCTCATATCCCAAGGTGCAGTAGAACCTGTCCCCTCAGATCAAACAGGCAAAGGCTTTTATTCCAGATTATTCCTTGTTCTCAGAAAGGAGGGCACTTGGCACCCCATCCTGGATCTATCCATTCTGAACACCTCCCTGGTGGTCCCCAGATTCAAAATGCTAACTTTGCATCAGCTGCTGCCTATGCTGCGAAAAAATGTCTGGCTAGTTACCCTAGACCTAAAAGATGCCTACCTCCACATCCCCGTAAGGGAATCCTGCAGGAAATTTCTGTGCTTCAGTGCAGGCTCACAACACTTTCAGTTCTCTGCACTACCCTTTGGCTTATCTACTGCACCCAGAGTATTCACCAAATGCTTAGCCCTAGCCATAGCATTTTGCAGGCAGATAAATACAGATTTACCCTTATCTGGATGACTGCCTCATTCAGGCAGAGTGCAAAGAAAAGCTGCTCCAGGACCTTCTCTTTGTCAAAACCCTCCTAACTTTCCTAGGGTTCACCATCAACTAGAATCAAAGCAAACACCCTTCAGGAAAATCATTTTCTTGGGAACACTGCTCGACACAGCATCCCAAATGGCCTTCCTATCCCCAAAAAACAGAGCTTCCTGCCTCTCTACATTAGCCAGCTGCCTTCCAGAAGTCACCTCACTGTGAAGAAGTTCCTGCAAGCCCTGTGGTACATGGCATCTTGCATCTTTCTAATTCCTCTGGCCAGGCTTCACATGAGAAAACTTCAGTGGTATCTAAAGAACCTTTGGTTTCAGCACTCTTAAGTCTCTAGAGACCTCTCTCCCTCTGATCCCATGTATAAGGCCAGAGTTTCTCTGGTGGTCAGGGGCTTGTGGCAAGAACAAGGGTCTTCCCTTCATCCTCCGCCCTACCAGCCAGACCATCACCAACGCCTCAGACATTGCTTGGGGCACTCGCCTAGCAGGCAGGTGCACCCAAGGTCTTTGAGATGCACAGTGCCTTCCCTTACACATCAATCAGAAAGAAATGCTGGTAGTACAAAAGGCTCTGACATCCTTCAAACCCCATATCAGGCCAGGGGTTTCTTCTTATAAAAAAGACAAAACCACAGTAATGTGGTATATCAACAAACTGGAGGGGAGCCAGTCTTACCCTCTGTGCAGGCTAGCCATGAACTTCTGGCTGACAGCAGCCTCCATGGGTCTACACCTAATTGCCCAATACCTACCAGGAATCAACAACACCCTGGCAGACCACCTAAGCAGAAACTTACTGGACTCCCATGAATGGCAGCTCCACAGAAAAATCTTTTTGCAAATCACTCAGATGTGGGGAACTCCAGAGGTGGATCTCTTTGCTTTGCACCTCAGCCACCAGCTGAAAAAATTCTGTACCAGGCAGCATCACCCCCTAGCGTGAAAGGTGGATGCCTTGACCTTCCCCTGGAACTCCCTCTTTGTGTACGTGTTTCCTCCTCTGCTTCTTATTCACAAGGTGCGGATCAAAGTAATGGACGAGACCGTAGGCCATCCTCATTACACCAGATTGGCCCAGACAGCATTGGTACCCCTTACTGCGCAGCTTGACTTTACAGCCCTCAAGGCAGCTTCCCCTGATTTCAGATCTCTTGACCCAGGTGGGGAGTGGGAGATACTGCACCCAAACTTGCAGACTCTTAATCTTTCAGCATAGCTAATACTTTAAAAGCAGACAAGGGGTCCCTGTTAGACAAACAGGTCCTAAACATTATCACAGAGGCCAGAAGGCCCAGCACCAGAAAATCTTATGCAAGGAAATAGAAAAGATTCTGCTCTTGGAGCCAGTGCAGAGGGGTCAGAACATCACATCCTTCCATCCCTTTTATTTTGGACTACCTGTCCGAGTTACTCAATAGTGGCCTCTCCTTCTCTTCTATTAACATCCATGCCTCAGCCATTTCAGCCTATTTTGATTCAGACCTGCCCCTCTTCTCACATCCTTTCATTAAACAATTCCTCAGAGGGGCTTCTAATATCAGACTTCCCAGAAGGCCTCCCACGCCAGCCTGGGACCTGAATTGTGTTTTAGAAAAACTAACCTTATCTCCATTCGAACCTGCTGCTTCAGTTTGCTGCACCACTGATATTGCATATCTGTAACAAATACTGTAAGACTGATCCTTTAAACATCCACTGTTACAGTAAGTTATCGAATTAACTACTTTGAAGAGAATAGATGTGCAGACATTAGCCATTTCAAACTAGCATGTACTGAGTCGTGTACATCATCTGATATTATTTATTCACAATATGAGCAGCATGTGCAGATGACGCACAAATGCCTGTGTATTGTTTTACACGCAAAAACAATCATGCAGTTTCCATCATGTGCCTCCTCACAGACTAGAGGTGGTAATTACTAGAAATTTTCTTACTATGGAAGCATGGGACATCATGAGACACCAGTTGCCTAGCTGCATTTTTTTCATAGAATACTCTCATTTTATTCTGAAAGGCAAATGGTACACACAGTGTTTGGTGGTGTGAGGCTGACAAGCCAGGAAGAGTTCTTTTCAGTTCACTGCTGCCATGACATTAACATCAAACTGTCAACTTTTCCATCAGCATTAGAATTTTCCAGATATGGTTTGTTGGAAGTGATTAGAATGGCAGTCAAGATCTAATGTCAGTAGTCTGTGCTATGTTGTTGAGCTCTGTAAATATGTTGCACATAACTTGGAAATCTGTCTTTTTTTAGAATTATTTGTATTTTTGTGCCTTTCTGAAGACATTACTTTTAACTGCAGATTCTGGATTACTGGGCTACTATTTCACATAGCTCCAAACTTTCATTGCATCATTAATAGATATTGTGCCTTGTTGTTGTTTGTCTTTCGGCTTTTTCCCAGTTAGGGGCCGCCACAGCGGAACTCTGGTCCGCTAATGATTGGCAGTAGCTTTACACGAACGCCGAGGTGCCAGCTCGACGTTCAACCTTCAACGAAGGCACGCCCATTTTATTGTGCCCTGTGTATATTGAAATTACACCAGCTCGCCATCAAAGAAACTTAAGTTAAAGAAACCCAGAGTTGCAGTCTAAAAAAGTCAGCACTCTGTACAACAGGAAGCTATATATCTACTGAGGAGTTGCTGTAAACCAGGAAGCTATATATCTACTGAGGAGTTGCTTCTTTACAAAGGTAGGCTTGGGTTCAGATGGTATGTTCTGTTAAAAATGTACCAATATGACATAAAGCAAGACAGAAATGTATTTGTTTGGAACCTGTGGTGAGTAATAAAGGTAGGTTGTACTATCACCACCACCCTTCACCCCTCCACCCCACCCCTAGTGGAGAAAAGAAACATTTATTTCCCTGTCTGTGTGAAAGACTATAGCCATGGTATCACAAAGACAGAATGTTACTGTTTTACAGATTGCTTTATTTATTGGCTCCTGTATTTAAGAAATCTTGACAAGGAACAGAAGACAACAAAAAGAGAGAAAAATGATTATAGATTACCTTGAGTGAGGAAAAACTCTTTCTCATTTTATTGCACTTAGTTTCACAATAGCTTTTCTGAAATGAACCATAGTCTGAGTGGAAGACTACTGTCGGTGAAGTACTGATGTCCTTGTATTCCTATGTTGCAGTATTCTTACTGTGGGATTTCCCACCTCAGGCGACCCGATGTCGGCTCCTATACAAAAGCTTAAGCCTGGTTGCTGTAGGTGCATGGGAAGTCGCACATAGGGCCATAAACCAGGGACCTTAAATGTGACGTCTGCTTGCACAGACCTGAGAACTTTTCATCCGCAGACAACATCACATCGTTCACTTCGCTCCTACTCTGGAAGAAAGCTAAGTACCGCTTGTTCCATTTGCCATTCCTTGTACCAAAGATCCTCTGCAGCCTTCTGGCTGCACTAAATTTATATTTAGCGAATCAATGTCTTAAAAAGCTTACGCTTAGAATGGACCCCAAATCGGCCATTCCGAGTGAACCACCTCAGAAAAAAAGCCAAAGTTTCCAGGCCTACTTCAGTTGCCTCTCTGCCATCGGATGTCCTGCCAGCTTCCGATTTAGGAGTTGAGGGATGTCTGACAGAACCGACTACTTTGATGGCTCCCACTGAGGGAGGCCGCTTCAGGAGTTACGGCCTCCGCATCCACGGAGATAGCTCATACGTCGGTTCCTGCCAATGTCAAGGGGGAACCAGTAACAGTCGGAACACCTTCGGAGACTCTTATTCCTGAGACTCAAGCTTCTGAACCTAGGCCTTTTCCCAAACCAACACCTACTAAACTTAAATGGAAAACTAAATATTTGACTCCTACCCCTGAAGGAGTCCTAGACTGGCATTCTTTCACTAACTCTCTGATGCAGGCCTTTATGGCCCTCAGGCCCACAGGCTGTACTTCCTCATCTATACCTGTGCTCAACCCTATGCCTGCTTCTGCCGTTTCTCTCCCCTTGCAGACTACCCAAGAAGGAGAGGAGGGACTAGAGCCTTACTACTACTCTTCTGTAGAGTCCATTTCTTATGCATCCCAGATTGCCTCCCCTTTAGAGTATTATTCACCAGATGAGGAATCTATTGAAGGGGACTCTCCACCAGAGGACATTACCTTGGGTGAAACAATAATGGAGATGAGGGAGTACTTTAAATGGGACACTACCCAGACGACTGACACCCAGAGGCAGGGTTTTGAACTCCTTCAAGTGGAGTTTCCCTCCCCATCAGCCATCCCACCAGTCTTACCTGCCTATCTGGAAGCTTTTACCTCTGCATCCAAAAATCCAGACTTTCAACCACCTGCACCTAAAAGACCAGACAGGTTTTATAAGGTTCCTGGTGAGTAAAAATTCTTAAACCCGCCTTGGCAGACCCTGCAGTTATTGCTGTCTCTCCAGACGAGCAACCCAGACTTATTCCCTCTGCATCTCTTTTGCCTACTGATAAAGCCAGCAAATGTAGGGACAGGATTGGTAAAAGTGTACACCTCTTCCACCCTGGCCTTCCGTGCTGTAAATTACCAGACACACATGGTTAAATATGCACTGAACCTTGTCTCACAAACTACTAATTTCCTGGCTACCACACCTGACTGCCCTACTAAATCAGACATAACATCAAAATTGTCTCTGGCTTCACAGGTAGCCAGACATTCAGTTAGGTGCAGTTATGAGGCTGCAGAGGCCTCCGCTATGTCAGCAGCTTCTACTTCCGTTCTTCGCAGACATTCTTGGCTGTGCCTACAAGCTTTCCAGAAGACTTTAAAACTAAGATGATGGACACCCCCTTAGACCATAAACCTTTGTTTGGAAAACAATCTGCAGAACTTTTTAAAAACCTGCAAGAGAAAAACAAGGAACTACCGGACATCAAGCATTTGCTTGTGTCCCCTACTCCAAAGTATTACAGGACCTACCCTGCTAAAACCTCATTTGTCAGGAGAACCTCTTCCTCTGCCACCCCCCCCCCCCATCTACCAGGCACAGGAGGAGAACCAGAAGGCAAGCATTCTCCAGACCTGTCACCTCTCAACCAAGTCCTACCTAGACAGTCCTTTTAGGATAGAAATGCACCCAACAGTGCATGACTGCATTGTCCATCTGCCCTTGTCAGGCCCTCCTATCCCACTTTTTACCTATTTGGAAAAACATCATTTCAGACCAGTGGGTACCGAGTGTCATTCAAAAAGGATACTTCCTTTCCTGGAGGGAAAAACCCATCCCAAAGCCTGTTCTCTTTCCCCCCAAAAAACAAATCCACCTCCTTGCACAAATTCTTCAAGACCTCCAAAAACTAGGAACGATAGAACCTGTTCCTCCAGGGCAGGAAGGAAAAGGATTTTACTCGAGACTCTTTCCTTTCCAGTCCCCAAAAAGGATGGTCCTTGGACCTATACTGGATCTATCTTTCGTGAAGCAATTTCTAGAAGTCCTTTCTTTCAAAATCTCTCCCAACTCTACTCCCTCTTATGCCAGACCAGGCCTTCATGGCCACTGTGAATCTAAAAGAGGCTTACCTGCAGATCCCCATAAAACCCTCCAACAGAAAATGTTGAGGTTTTTCTGGACTCTGCTCTCATTTTCAGTTTACATCCTTGCCCTTTGGTTTGCCTACATCACCCAGAGTATTCACAAAATGCCTAGCCCCAGCTATTGCTTACTGTAGGACCCAAGGTATCCAACACTACCCCTACCTAGACAACAGTCTCCTTCTAGCAGAGACAAAAACCTGTTTCAGAGACCACCTCAGGTTCACCACCACCCTTCTTCTAAGCCTGGGCTTCACCCTCAATATAAACAAGTCCTTCTTGCTCCCTCAGCAAGACAAAGTATTTCTGGGCTGCAGAACGAGGACAGATCTAATGCGGGCCTTTTTTCCACAGGAAAAGGTCCTCTTCCTCTCGAAAACTTTTACTGGAATCCCAGATTTCTGCAAGACAATTCCTGCAACTCCAAGGGCTTATGGCAGCCACCATTCCCATGCTTTCCTTGGCAAGAATACACATGCAGAAGATGTTCTTCATGTTTCACTGTTGCAGTCATCACATTTGGGTTATCTGCTTGCAGTAGCTCTCAGTCGTCCTGATTAACAAAGTCTTGGCTCCTGCATCTGTTGCTCTCTCCTCTTCCGTGATGTCAGGTCATCAGGGGTGTAAAACATGCAGCCGACGCCATTACATCAGTCTTGCTTGCCGTGCGGTGCCCGAAGCAGAAGCAGTTCGCAAGTGCCGGTTGGCCGACTCCTGAAATTTTCATTTTCAAGTTTCAGAACTGAAGTCTTCAACTAAAAGCTAAGTACCCCGTTGGAGAAACTTTTTCTTGCTCTAAACTGATGTCAGTAAAAGTAAATAATTGCATTACTTGTGGAAAGCAAATACCTCATAAAGATTTTCATTCATACTGTATTCCTTGCCTAGGCCCTGACCACAACGTACCTCGCTGTCGGTTTTGTGCCTTATTTAAATCACGAACTGTCCGTCATCTATATATTTTCACTTCTAAATATTTTGGTGCTCAGTTCAATTATCCTGATATGTCTTCAGTAAGCCATCCGACTACTGACATTCTGAAAACACGCAAAGATAAAGACAGAGATAGGCCACCTAGGTCCAAAGCTGCCAACAACGTTTCTCCTAAGCCAATTCGCCAGTACTCAGTGAGGCGCTTCTGCAGCCCCTGATACCTGCCACTTCAGATTCGCAGGCCTCTACTGAGACCCATTCGAAGTCCGGTATGCCACGAGATGCTTCAACTGTGGAACCTGCGGTTGTCTCTACCTTGGATGGGTCCGCAGCCGCTGTGCAGGCACCAGCTTCTGAGGGTGTATTCAGGCCTACTGACTTGCGTATTCAACCGACGCCATCATCCTCTTCAAGGCCTAAAAACTCGAACCATGCCTGGAAAACTGATGCCCAAACCGCATGGTCAGGCCCCTATGCCTAGTACCTACCTATGAACCTATGCCTAAAAAACAAATGATAACAATGGCTGAAGACCTTATTACTTTAATCACGGGAAGCCAGCCTTCCCCCTCTAAGAGACCTAGGACTGAGTTTGCTTATGGTACTTAGGACCAGGATTCTGAATTTTCTGATCTGAAGTAGGAGAATTCATTTGTCAGCAACCTGTGGGTATGGATCTGATATTGGATCCGAACCGGCATGGTTTATCCAGCTATGGATCCGAGCTCCTAGCTCCTCCCCTCACCCATAATGCCCTGCTCTCCCTACATGACCTCAGATCTAGTTTGCCGCGCATGGTAAAAGCTGGGTCATCAGAGCTCCAAAAGCTAAGTCATAGTATTCTTATTAAAGGGTTTTAAAACTTTTAAAACTTTTAAGTTGTGTGAAAGTTATAGGTTTCCCTTCTGTTTATATCATTTTGGGTTAATTTAATATAGTTTTTACCCTCCCCTCGCTGGTTCGTAGTTGGTGTGTGTGTGTGTGTTTTTTTTGGGGGCCTTTGTGTGAGTGTTTTAGTTTATTTTATTGTTACTATTTTTTTTTTTTTTTTTTTTTTTTTAAAAAAAATAGTGATGTCTGAGGCCCCAAAGGCTGTTTTTTCAAAGTGCTCCGAGTGTGGCCATAAGCTTTCCCCTGCTGATGGCCACACTCGTCGATGCCTTGGGGTTGAACACCTCACTTCAGGGTGTTCAATCTGTGCAGGGTTCAACCCCAGGGCATTGAAGGAGCGGAGGTCAAAGCTGGTCTTGGCGGGACTTTTGCCCCCAGACTCGGCCCCGCCCCTTGGTGGTCACTGCTTCGGCAGTCCCTGCCTTGCCTGCTCCCCCTCCTCCACCCGGGATTCAAACTCCCGCCAAAGGGTCGGAGGAGAGGGAAGCCAGGAAAAAGGACCGGAGAGAGAAGCACCACAAGCGGCGGGCCAAGACCTCCATTTCGGCCCCACCGGCTAAGCGGGCTTCTCCTCCGGCCTCTCTGGCTGCTGGCTCTCCCCTCCTCGGCTCCGGTCCCCGTGCTTTTCACTGGAGCCTGAGGATGAGGAGACCCGACCTCCTTCGAGGCTATCGAGGCGGCACTCAAGGCCTACATCGGCAGCCTCGTCGAGGTCTACTTACAGCCTCTCCGATGCTGATCTGGACCGGATGATGCGAAGGTTCATCCAGGCCCGATGCAGATGGGAGTGCTCCTGCCTCCCCCCCCCCTCTGGGGGGGGGAACTCGACCCCCTTTTTTAAGCCCATTGCTCCTTCTCCGACCCGCTACCCGGGTTCGGAGCGCCCGGACACGGGCAGCCTTGGAGCCGCGGGTGGGTCGGCGCCGACAGTACTGGGTACTTCGGATCCGACCCTGCCCCCTCAAGTCTGTCGGATCCGACCTCTCGGAGCCTTGGCCCGAGCTTCGGATCCGAGGGACTCAGTGTGCCTTCGACGCCGTCCTTGTCGGAGCACACTGGTCCCTCGGATCCGAGGGGCTCGGCGCCGGCTCCAATCCGCTAATCAGATCCGAGGGGGAGCCGACTTTCGGATCCTATTGTCGAGGCTGGCTCCCCCTCGGCTTTTGATGTAGTGGAGAGGGCTCTGTTGAGGGCATCCGGACCCCCGGCCCTTGCTTCGGCTCCGTCCCGCACTCCATCTGCTCTGGGCCAGGCTTCCATCACCCGGACACTGGGACAGCCCGCTTCACTGCCCCAAGTAGTTCCTGTGGTTCTGGACATTGCTGGTGAGGGCTCCTCGGACAGCCACCCCGAGGAAGCACCTCGCAAGCATTCGTGTAAGAGGAGGCATATAGACTCCCCCGAGTCTTTGACCGAAGACACTGACTTGGAGGAAGGGGAAGGCTCCCCAAGATCACCCCCTGATGATGTCTCCTTTGGAGACATCATGGAAATGTTACGGATTAGAGGTGGGTGGTCTGCCCCAAAGTCTTCCTCGGACGAGTCAGTGTTCTTGGAGGCATTTGAAGCGGGCCCGTCTACCTCTTGGGTTTCCCCTCCTGCCGACCCCCTGGTGGATCTTATTACCACCAGGGCATGGAAGGACCCGGACACCGTGGAGCCAATCCCTAAGAGGCCCGACAGGATCCTTAGCCCCCCTGCTGACCGTGCCCACTGGAGCAAGGGACCCCTGGTAGATGCCATGTTGTCGGCAGCAGCCACTAAGAGGGAACTCACCCAGGAGAGTCCCTCAGATCATCCCCCAAGCAAGGAGTCTCGGATGATGGACCGTTTGGGGAAGCGAATCTTTAGTTCAGCAACCTTCTCAGTGAGGGCGCTCAACTATTTGGCACACGTCATTAGGATGCAGCGTGATCTTTTCAAGGAATACGCTGCATCCCCCCAGAGTCCATATCGGAGGAGGACAAACTTATGCACTCCACCCATATGGCCACTCTTCGTTCTGTGACTAACACCTCTATGCGGTTACTTTCTCACGCTACCGAGGGAGCCGCTAGAGCTGCGGGAGCGGGCCTAGTCACAAGACGGCAGGCCTGGCTCCGCCACTGCGATTTTACGGAGCCCTTCAAGGCGTCATTTGCGAACACCCCCTTTGACGGTTCTGCCCTTTTTGGCAGGACGGTTCGCGATACATTGGTTCAGAGCGAGAAGGACGGGAAGACGCTGTCTGCCGTCGGAGTCCGCTTCTCTGTGCCCCAGAGGTCCTACTCTAGGAACCAAAAGGGCCAGAAGAAGATGTGTTTCCGGAAGTCGCAGCATTCCCAACCCGCTCCGGACAACCAGTTCTTCCACGGCAGAGGAGGACAGGGAGGACGCCGCCCTAGGGGCAGAGGGGCTCCCAGGAACTTTGAGTCCAGGGAACCTTTCTCTAAATGGCCCACGCAGCAACCCTGAGGGGTTGCCCGACTGCTCCACTCTGGAGGCAGTCGGGGGACGTTTCTCGGAGCACCTAGCGGCATGGGAGTCCATTACATCGGACCGCTGGGTACTCCGGATTATATCCAGAGGTTACAAGATCCCCTTTCTTCATGTCCCAAAGTTAAAAATCCTCCCCGATGTTCCACCCGATCAGAGGGAGGCCGCGTCAGCAGAAATTGGCCATCTGCTGAGAAAGAGCCATCCAGCCCGTCCCCCCAGACCAGATCTGATCAGGGTTCTACTCCAGGTTCTTTTTAGTGCCAAAAAAGACGGGGGACCTAAGACCCATTCTAGACCTGCCCCTGTTGAACCTGTCAGTTCCCAAAGAGAAGTTCAGGATGGTCACTTTGCAGTCCATCCTCCCCCTTCTAGGGGAGAATCACTGGATGTGCTCTATAGACCTCAAGGACGCATACTACCACATTCTGATGGACAGACGATCCAGGAGGTTTCTTCGCTTCCGGCTGGGAGCCAGTCACTACCAGTTCAGGGTCCTTCCCTTTGGTCTCACCACAGCCCCCAGGGTGTTCACCAAAGTGTTAGCAGTGGTTGCGGCCCACCTGAGGCTTCAGGGGGTGCAGGTCTTTCCGTACCTAGACGACTGGCTTCTCACCACCCCAACAAGGCATCTACTCTCTTTGGTAAGAAACTCCTTCCTTCGTCTAGCTCCCAAGCTAGGCATCACGGTAAACAGAAGTCCAACCTGGTCCCTACTCAAACAATAAAATTTATAGGAGCCAGGTTAGACACGAGAAATTTAAGAGCCTTTCTCACAACCGACAGGGTTCGGAATCTGCGACTCCAGGTGCGGGCCATCCTTCACTCCAGCTCAACACCTGTGGAATTGATCCTAAGGGCGCTAGGGTCTATGGCGGCAGTGATTACTCTTCTTCCGCACGCCCGCTTGAACATGCGGGTGCTTCAATGGACACTTCAGGTGCAATGGTCATTTCTCTCCCTCCCCCTGTATCATCCCATTGCAATCAGCAAGGCTTGCAAGCGGTCTCTCTTGTGGTGGCTCCATTCTCCGGACCTCCACAGGGGCCGCCCCTTTTGTGCATCTCCCCCTCTGGCCACGGTGACCACGGACGCTTCCTGCCTCGGGTGGGGGGGGGGGCATTTTGCGGGCCGGATGGTCCAAGGCACGTGGAGCGATTCAGAGACCTCCCTGCATATCAGTGTTCTGAAAATGAGGGCGGTGCTTTTGGCGTTGCGAGCACTTCAGGCCCTCCTTCCTCTGGGAACAATTGCGATTCAATCAGACAACATGTCGGCGGTCTGGTACATCAACAAACAGGGGGGAACCAGGTCTTACCCTTTATGTCGAGAAGCCATGAGAGTGTGGGAATGGGCGATCTCCACCAACCGCTTTCTCATCGCAACGCATATTCCAGGTCGGACCAACATCCTAGCGGACAAGCTTAGTCGCACCATTCTCTCCCCGTACGAGTGGTCTCTCAATTCTCAAGTAGCGAAACGTATCTTCGCACAGTGGGGGACTCCCTGTTGCGATCTCTTTGCTTCTTTAAACGCCAAGTGTGACAGTTTTTTCGCTCTAATCCCCCTTCCAGGGGATTCTCTGAGAGACGCTCTGGTGCATGCTTGACCTCCCGGTCTTCCTTACGCATACCCCCCCCCTACCTCTGATGCTACAAGTACTTCAGAAAGCCTCTCGGTTGGGGTGCAGAATGATCCTCATTGCCCCGTTCTGGCCTCGACAGATCTGGTTCCCTTACCTAAGGTCTCATTCAGTGAATCCACCTTGGATTCTAGATCCCATTCCGGATCTGATATCACACCCGTCGAACCTGCCAACTCCGAACCTGGACAACCTGAAGTTGACTGCTTGGCTGCTCCAGTTCCACTCCTAATCAGGACTCCCGGTATCTCGTCCCCAGTTAAGGCCATTCTGGTAGCTGCCCACAAGCCATCTAACAGAAAAATTTACTGCAGTAAACAGAAGCGTTTCTCCATTTGGGCAGAGCGGCAAGACCTAGATCCTTTCACGGTTCCCCTTCCTTTGGTTCTAGATTTCCTTACTACTCTCTTTAATGATGGCACCAGTAGTTCCATGGTCAAAGTTCAGCTGGCGGCCATATCTCATTACCATGTTGGACACGATTCAGGGTCTCTTATGTCGGCTAAGTTATGCAAAACTTTCCTAAAAGGCACCTTTTTGCTCAGACCCCCTGTCAAAGAAACGGTTCCCCCGTGGGATCTTTCCTTGGTACTTCAGGCCTTGACCGCTCCCCTTGAACCTGCGGCCACAGTCGATCTTAAATACTTGTCCTTTAAGACTGCTTTTTTGGTAGCCATTACTTCGGCTAAGAGAGTTTCAGAGCTTCAGGCCCTGCCCATGAAACCGCCTTATTTGATTTTTCATCTGGACCGGGTGTACCTAAGGATCAGTCCCTCCTTTCTTCCTAAAGTAGCTTCGGAAGCTAACATTAATCAGTCCATCAACCTCCCTGTTTTCTTCCCTAAGTATCAAAACAAAGTCGAATACAAGCTGCTTTCTTTGGATGTTCACAGGCAGCTTCGTTTTTACCTTCATAGGACAGCTGGTCATAGGCAATCAGACCAGTTGTTCATTTCTTTTGCCAAATTCAATCTTGGTAAACCAATTTCCAAAGTTTCTTTGTCACGCTGGATTTCTCGGTGTATTCTGTTGGCGTACCAAGCCTCTGGGAGGCCCGCACCGGAGGGAGTCCATGCTCATTCGACCCGGTCTGTCTCTACTTCAGCGGCCTTTAAGTCTAGGGTTCGTCTGGATGACATTTGTTCAGCAGCCACTTGGGCTTCATCTCATACCTTTATTACTCATTACAAGCTGGACGTCACTTCTAGAGGTAGAGCATCCTTTGGCTCCGCGGTGCTCTGGAATATCCTTCCATGATGGCCACCCAAGATTCAGGTAGCTGGGGACTCTGTCCCACAGGTTGCTGACAAATGAATTCTCCTACTTCAGCTTTAGAAGTTATGTACTTACCATAACGTTCCATCTGAGTAGGTGGATTCATTTGTCTGCAACCATCCCGCCCTCCTATCCCCCTGGCCTTGTCAGTTTCCTGCATAGGGTGTGTTACCCTTTGGTTAGGGTAGTTGGTGCAGGGCAAACTCGATCTGAGGTCATGTAGGGAGAGCAGGGCATTATGGGTGAGGGGAGGAGCTAGGAGCTCGGATCCATAGCTGGATAAACCATGCCGGTTCGGATCCGATATCGGATCCATACCCACAGGTTGCAGACAAATGAATCCACCTACTCAGATGGAACGTTATGGTAAGTACATAACTTCTAATTTCCTCTGATGACCAGGATTTACCTTATCTACCTATGAGGATTCTGATGCTGAGGACTCTATTCCCTCTGCTTTCCCCCCAGAGGATTTCTCTTTTGGTGAAACCCTGCATACACTCAGGAAGCATTTTTGTTGGGAAAGTCAGGATTTCTCTGATTCTAAAAAGAGGTTTAGGGATTTCTTACTCCTGCCCCAGCACAGGCCTTTAGCCATACCTCCTGTACTAGACATTGTTGATGATGCCTTTTTGGACACTAGCTTGGCCCCTGATTCTTTACCTCCTGCTCCCAGAAAACCTGGTAGATATTTCAGGGTCCCTGACTCTCACAGGTTCCTTTTTAAAAATCCTACTGCGGATCCTGAGACCATTTCACAGGGACCCAAGGGCATTAAAGCTACTACTGCCAAAAATCTTACCCCGTCTGATAGAGACTCCAGCTCGCTGGATAGATGGGGTAAGAAAGTATACACTTCTGCAACTTTGGCCATTAGGGCCTTAAACTGCCAGTTTCTTATGTTAAAGTATCAGCAGCATATTATTGGATTGCTTAAACAGAAAATGATGCTGATTCCTGATTGTGCTGAAAATAAGGATTTACGGGATTTACTGCATTCAGCTGAACAAGTTGGAAAACATACTTTGCAATGTGGTTTTGATTCACTAGAGGCATCTTGCAGGGCTGCAGTAACTGGGTCTGTACTTAGAAGGCATGCTTGGCTTAAAGAGCAATCCCTGCCAGATCATGTTAAAGCAAAATTACTGAATGCTCCCTTAAACTAAACAGACTGGCAGTCAATCTAAGTAGAAACCTCATGGACCTACAGAAGTGAAAACTGGAACCAAGGATTTTCAACACGTTGACAAGCAAATAGGGTAGCCCAGATTTAGACCTGTTTGCCACCCCCCTAGAACTATCAATTGGACAAATTTTGCACAATTTACCTCCCCACAAGCAAGCATGGAAAGTGGATGCTCTATCCTTCAGCTGGAAAAACTATCAGTTTATGCATTTCCTCCTCTGTCTCTGCTCTCCAAAGTACTATTAAAGATCAAACAAGACAAACCAAGGACAATTTTGATTGCACCAGACTGGCCATGCAAACACTGGTACCCCCTCTTGCGCAGTGTGTCACTGTTGGCCCCATGGCACCTGCCTCAGACTCCTACCTTATTGTCTCAGCAGGAGAACCAGATTCTGCACCCTCAGTTTTACAAACTGAACCTAGCATCCTGGCTAATTACCTAACCTCTCCTTTACCATCCTTCAGTAAACCAGTGATGGATATTTTAGAAGCAAGGAGGCCTAGTACTAGAAAATCTTATGCTGAAAAATGGAAAATATTCTGTGCCTGGAACCAGTCTCAAGGGATTTAGCACAGCAGTGCCCAATTTACCTCAGATTTTACGATACTAAACTGAGATGCTTCACAAGGGCCTGTCTTTCTCCTCCATCAAAACCCACACCTCAGCTATTTCAGCTCATTATAACACAGAACCTCCCCACTTCTCTCATCCACTGTACAAGCAGTTTCTCAGAGGGGCCAAAAATTTACGACCACCCAGGAGAGCTCCAACTCCAGCCTGGGACCTTAACTTTGTATTGGAGAAACTCACTCTTCCTCCTTTTGAGCCAGCTGCTACTGCAGACTTAAAATTCCTTTCTTGGAAAACAGCTTTCCTTTTAGCAATCACTTCAGCAAGAAGGGTATCCGAGTTACAGGCCCTTATGGCAGTGGAGCCTTTCATCATCTTTCATGCGGACAGGGTGTCCCTCAGGACCAACCCTCCTTCATGCCCAAGGTGGTATCCAGTGTGGCCCAAAATCAGTCCATTCATTTGCCAACCTTTTTTCCTAATCCACAAAACAAAGGGGAACAGATACCGCACTCCTTAGATGTGCACAGAAAACTTGGATTCTACTTCGGCAGGACTAAACCTCAAAGGAAATCTGAACAACTGCTGGTGGTATTTGCTGCAGGGGCAGAGGGGAAGGCTATTTCAAAGCAAACCATTTCCAAATGGATAGGCCATTGCATTCATTTCTGCTATAAGCACCATGGAAATCCTATCCCACAGGGGATCAGACCCCACTCAACCAGGGCTGCATCTACCTCTACAGCCTTTCTCAGAGGTGTCCCTACCAGGGACATCCTAGAAGCAGCTACCTGGAGTTCTGTACATACTTTCACCAAGTATTACCATCTGCCAATTTTCTCTAAATCCAGAGCTGGCTTTGCCACTGCAGTCTTGCAGGTCCTTATAGCTGGTCCTAATGCTATCTGAATTCCTCCTCCCATCCTTAGCTTTGGGAATCTAGCCAGATGTGATGACTGCAACAGTGAAACATGAACAACATAGTACAGTTGTGTACACTTACCATAAATGTTGATGTTCGAGTGTATTCACTGTTGCAGTCCTGGTTACCCTCCCTCCAGCCCCCTTACTTCTTTTGGCTATACCTCTGCTCTCCTTTACTATGTTCAAAAATCTTTTTGGTGTGTTTTCTGTATTGTTTGAGGTATGTCCTTGCTTATTTATAGATTTAATTGCTTCCCATTAGGGGGGCACCTGACATCTAGGGCAAGAAATACTGATGTAATGGCATCTGCTGCATGTTTTATACCTCTGATGACCTGACGTCACAGAAGAAGAGATGGCAACTGACGCAGGACCCAAGACTTTGTTAATCTGGCCGACTGAGGGCTACTGCAAGCAGATAACCCAAATGTGATGACTGCAACAGTGAATACACTCGAACATCTACATTTATGGTAAGTATACACAACTGTACTTTCCAATGGTACCTGAAGAATGTGTAGTCACACCACCTGCACTCTTTAGAGAAACAAATCCCTTTCTGCCCTTCCTCAAATCAGAGCTAAGGTGGTGGATTCAACAAATCTGTCACAACCCAGGGTTGCCTCTCAAAATGCCCTCCTCAAACCAGTTAATTTTCACAGGAGCCACTTGCAAGGATTTCAGGATTCAGGAAACTTGGAATCCTGCCCTTCAAAAGAAACATATCAATGTCAGGGAGATGACTGCAGTTTTCCTAGCCCTGGAGGCTTTTCTTCCTACCCTCCATCCGGGTCCCCATCTTAATATTCACAGTCATGTGGTATCTCAACAGACAAGGAGTAGCCAAAGCCTACCTCCTTTGTAGAATAACTCTACATATCTGGGACTTCACCTCCAGGTACAACCTGTCCCTGCAGGCTTCAAACATGCCCTGTCAGGACAACAAACAGGCACATCTCAGCAGAACATCTTCTCTACAGCACGAGTGAAACCTTTCTAGACATTGTCCACCGGTGGGGCACTCCTCAAGTGGATCTGTTTGCCTTCCCCCAGAACAGACAATTGATCAATTTCTACACCAAGGACCACTCCCCACTAGCCTGGAGAGTAGATGCCTTCAGCTTTCCTTGGAAGGGACTGGTTGTATACCCTTTTCCCCCCTTCCATCTAATCCAAAAGGTCGTAATGAAAATCAGGAAGGACCAACCAAAAATCTTGTTGGTGACCCCCTACTGGCCAAGGCAGCACTAGTTCCCCCTACTTCACTCACTAGCCAAAGGCAATCACCACAAGGTACCCCACAAGGTGGACCTTCTCACACAACAAAAGGGAACCCTAATCCATCCTCACCTACAGATGTTAACAATAACAATTTTGGTGATAAACTTCTAATCCCTTTTAGATACCACTATTCAGAGGACATGCTTACAGCCTTGAGGGAGGCCAGGAAAGCTGCTACTAGAAAATCATATTTATCGAAATGGGAGAGATTCTCAAAATGGTGTCTATGTAAGGACAGAGGGACCCCAGCCAGGCTGACCCATCCTTAATCCTTGTATATGTGTGTGAATTCATTAAAGATGGCCTTTCTTACTCCTCAGTGAAAGTACATCTTTCAGCCATATCTGCCTGCCTCTAGAGCGAGCCCCCTTTACTATCCAGGCTAGATGTTAAACTTTTCTTGAGAGGTGTATTACACATCAGACCACCTAGAAAACCCATCCCGCCACCCTGGGACCTACATTGAACTTAAATTGGCCCCTTTGAACCGGCTAGTAATGTTACTTTACAACTATGTACATAGAAAACTGTACTATTGGTGGCCAGCACTTCTGCTTTGAGAATGTCAGAGTTACAGGCTCGCATGGCCTGCCCCCACTGTTTTCCACAAGTACAGGGTGATCTTACGCACTAACCCCTCCTTCATGCCTAAAGTGGTAAATGAACTGTCCTTAAACCAATCTATTCACCTGCCTCCCTTCTTCCTCTCTCCAACGAACAAGAGTGAGAGGATTCTCCATTCCCTGGATGTGCACAGACAACTTAGATTTTACCTAGACAAAACTAAGCCCTTCAGAAAATCTGATCAAGGTTTTGTCTCCTCCTACCCCAGGGCTATGGGCAAGGCAATTTCCAAGCAATCTATTTCAGGTTGGATCAGAAAGTCCATTGCTTTCTTCTGCTCACACCATGGTAAACCTTTACCCCATGGGGTGAGAGCTCATTCCACCAGAGGTATGGCTATTTCCAAAGCCTTTCTCAAAGGACTGGATACATCTTCTATTTTAGAAGCTGCCACCTGGTCCACTATCCACACCTTCACCAAATACTACAAACTAGATCAAGTCTCCAGAGCCAGGGCAGGCTTTGCAGGAACAATCCTGCAGGAGTTTCTAAAATCTTCCACTTCTGCTACCACCCTTCCTTCTAACTAGCTGTGGTACTCTCCCACAGTAAGAATACTGCAACATAGGAATAGAAAGACATACAATAGTTGTGTAAAATCTTACCATAACCATAGATGTCGTCCTCTTCCATGTTGCAGTATTCTATCCCTCCCACCTTCCCTTTGCATTATGTGTGAACTACTAACTCAACTCCTAGCTATTAGGAAGCTTTACCCTTCTCCAAGAGCAACTAGCCAGCATATGACACTTGATATTTCTAGCTGACCATCACTTATTTCTCTCTGTAAGACAGTTTGGCCTTCAGGTTCTGAGGTCTGTGCATGCAGACATCACATTTAAGGTCCCTGGTTTATAGCCCTGTGTGTGACGTCCCACACACTTACAGCAACCAGGCTTAAGCTTTTGTATAGGAGCCGATGTTGGGTCGTCTGAGGCGGGAAATTCCACAGTACGAATTCTGCATCATGGTGCAATGGCTGCACTGATGGTGTTCCTTATATTCTTACCAAAGATTGGCAAATGTGGCTTATCCAAATAATGCTGGATATAAGGGTAAATCCATTAACTGGTTTCTCTGGTAAGAGGGACGATGACAAGAATGAGCAGAAGAAATTATGGTCCCCTGGACTTCACACACAACAACTTATGAACTGTGAGGACATCTGCTGGGTTCTTCTGACTGGTGCACTCCCTGCAGCCTTAGTCATGCCTCTCCAGGAAATGAGCGGACTGATTAGGCTGCCAGCCAGTGAAAGAATGAGTTGGGAAGACTGTTGCCCAGGCTGGTAGGTGCTTGTCAGGAAAGATTTAATGAATTAGTCGTTTGGATGAAGGAAGGGAAGCTACTGGGCAGGGATCCAGTGGACAGGGGAAAATGCAGCTGTTGGTGTTGGAGATAATGGCATGCACAGGCATTTTACTATTGTAGTCCAACACTGGTTTGCAGTCTGTTTCCAGCAAGGTGCCACATATCATTTAATCTCTGGTTGGGCTTGTGGCGACCCACCACTGCCAGCCAGTAATCAGGGAGCCTCAATTCTCACCACTGGCAACAGTGGGAGATGTTCACTGGGAGGATAACAGGTACACACAGTATTTCCAGATGCAGCTCTCTGCATCAAGTGGAATTTCCCTTAAGAGCACGCAGAGACTACAGTCAGTCCGGGGCTGGTTTCTTCCTTCAGATCCCAAATAAGACTCTCCACTGGCACAGCTATAAAGTTAGATCTCAACTGAGCGATCACGCCAAGACCTCTAGCACCCTCTGTTCAACCAGTGCTTCATGTCCTTGCCCAAGTAGCTGATACACACACACTTTGAGGTTTAATTTGCGCATAGACACAGACACCCACACACCTGTGAAAGGCTGACGCAGGTTTACTAGCTATGCCCTCTTCTGCTCAGAGTATCAGGTGATTTTCACTCATCAGTCACTCCTGCCCAGCTACATTAAGGCTCTTCCAAGGGTACCCAATATACTGAATAATAATAATACAAATGGTAGTTTGACGAAGTGCAAGGCTGTTGGGAGTGGCCCACACAGTATCACCAAATAAATGTACAAGTACTCACAAAACTTAAATATCTCTACAGAGATCAGCCACAATGAAATGTTTAAATATTTTTAATAAGTAATAAAAGAACAAGAAAATATTAAGTATATATTCACAGTGACATCAGAATTCAAACCCACAGGAAATATTTAAAATAACGTTACAGTACAGGCTCACACAAATAAAAATACCTAAACTAAGCATCACTATATTCCTGACTATATCTAAGACAGTTACTGTAGCCTAGCAACTTACTTGGAGCAAGGCAGATGTGGTGAATGATTCTTGTTGTCAAGTCCAAGACAGAATGCAGAATGCTGTCTCACAAAGTGACTTCTCAAAATAATATCTAAAATGTTACTGCTGAGATAGCTTGCAGAATGACACAATTTCTGGTCATCTGACTTCTACTTCTCATGCAAACCCCCATTGCTGTTAGCAGTCAGTATTTAGCATCTGCCTGTAAAAAGAAATAGATAAGGGCTTTGCTCAGATATTTGGCAGATGCTGGAAGTCATAAAACAGTTGTATTCCTTCATGCTTCCAGACTAGCAGTTAGTTCATGGACAATGCAGAAAGCTTCTTAGTACATACTTTGTGTCTCTAGCTGCATTGAAAACTTGAGAGATAGCCTGTTTATGGTGTAGCCTATAAAGTGATTTAATTTCAAATATTTTTCTAAAGTTTAGTGGGCTGAGGTTAACCCTGTGTATTCCAGTTTCCACTCTTAAAATATATATATTTAAACAGTTACAATAGTGCATGTACATTTCTGTTCTTTGCTAGTAGGACACACTATGGATGCATCTTAAACACAGCACTTTGCAAATACCTTTTCAACGGAAACATCTGTACAGAGCAGTTTGATATAAAAATGATGTACAGTTCTAATACATTTGTAATACAAGGATCTTGCATAAATTTGTTTGATATTCACAAATGATATGTAATTATTTTTAAAATTCCAGCTAGATGTGCTGGCAATACCTCCTTTTGCCACAGATCTATGTAATACCGGTCTATAACATGGCTTTACTGAGTTGTCGGTATTATCAGAAGTAAAAAAAAAATCCTGAGTATTTTACCAGAAAAAGGTAGGTTTCTTAGTTCTAACATGTACCTTAAACTTGGAATATTGGTGGTTTTGTCAACTGTACACTGAATTTCACTGAAATTATCACTTGTAGTAAAACAGAATTTGATGCATTTTGTAGCCGTTATATGGAAGTTTTGTAATGAAGACTCCACACATGGTCTTTTGTATGTAGGTATTCAAATGCAGTATTTTATAGGACTTTAACTTTGCTTCTGACATTCGTTATTGTACTGTGGTTCCTTTGGGTGCATTTTGTGACTTCTGATCATTTTGTGTTAGTCTAGAGTACATCTTTGAGTTTCTATTGCATCAGAAGTGAAAAAATCTTTATTTGAACAAAATATTTTTTTTCATCATTTACAATGACTCAGACTTGGTTTGAAGTGGCAATAATGATTGGTTTGAATTCAGAATTGCACTACATTTGCTGCTCCTGGTGGTATAGCGGGATTAGCCCTAGAACATCCCAGTAACCTAGGTTTGATTAAGCGGCTCAGATGTCTGATGGAGTGGTAGGGTGATATGAGCATAACAATATCTGGTGGGTGGTTCCATAGGCATCTGATGTGATGATTCCCTGGTGGCATCATGCTAATAGGAGTGTGCCAGAGGGAGAATATGCCACGCATCCCTATTGCACATAACACACCTTGGATGTGCCATGAAAGACCAAAGTGTGGGGGGGAATAACTGGGTTAGGGCATACAAATACCCCCAACACACACATGTGCATAGCCAAATCCCCAAGGCGCCCTCAACTCCTGCATCAGCCCTAGCCCTATGGAATTAGACTGAAGGTGGCTGGTAGACTTTTCACAGTAGAGTAGGGAGATGTAGGATGATCCGTAAGGGAGAAAAAATCCTCTAAGTAACGCACAAAAAAGTGAACTGCATTTAAATTCATGAGTGTAGAATTAAAGTAGTGAGTGCATTTTGTATTTGTCTTATTTAATTCCATGAAAAGTTTATTAAGAGCTGTTTAAGGGAAATTGATATAGTGCTCATACATAGGCAAAAAATGTAGATGTTCAAAAGCTTTTGCTGTCACAGCCTGAAATTTTGCATTATTTTGTTTTCCATTAAGGAGTTTTAATATCTTTTGACCAGGTGGTCTCTGCTCGGGCTGAGTAATGCACTGCTAAAGTATCGCTTTGCTAAGTTATCTTTGCATCAGAAGCAAAAGCTGTACATATTTTCCAGATATTTTTCCATTTGTAATCCCCTTGGCTTATGCTCCCTTGTGTGAAGCATCCATTGTGGTAAGAGTTAGACTTATTGTTGAGCTAGATTGAAATCACCATCAACCAACATGGGGACTCTATGTTCCATACCAGAGGTATACCCCTCATTGATAAGATCTGACCATAAATTCATCTCACTGGACATCCATATCCCGTCCCCAACCCCAGCCAAGGAAACCACGGTGAAGAACTTCTCAAAAGCAAACTTCACACTTCTCAAAACCGAGGTGGAATCCTTCAAAGCACCCGGGCCAGTGGAAAATACAGCCCAAACAGCAGAATCCTTTACAAACGCTTTCTTTGGGCACCTACAGGAATGCATGGATCGTACTATCCCAAATAAAACCAAGACTCATTCCTCCAAAGGCAGGAGACCTGTCTGGTGGACCCCAGCCATAAATAAGTTATACAACAGAAGGAAGAAGCTAGTACATGATAGAGCAAAATCCCAAAAAGGGAAGGCATTTCTTGATCAGTACTAGCAAGAAACTACGATCTCTCATAAAATCATCTAAGGCCAGCTTCGAAAGAAAAATTGCACAAGATGCTAAAGATAATCACAAGGCCTTCTTTAGTTATGTCAGGAACCTGGGTGGCAACTCCCAGATATGCTCTGAGTTAGTTCAAAATGACAAAAAATACACTGAACCAACAGACATTGCCAACATCCTGGCAGACAGGTTCAGTGCAAACTCCCAAAAGAGCAAATGTCTATCCCAACAGAGTGTAGCCTCCCTGACATCACAGATGCACAGGTGAGAGCTGCCCTCTCCAAAGCAAAAAACACAGCATCAATGGGACCGGACAGTGTCCCGGGCTGCGTCTTACATGAACTCCAAGAAGAACTGAACCCTCACATAAAGTCACTGTTCAGTCTCAGCCTTACTACAGGATATGTACCCAAGGAATGGCATACAGCAACAGTGGTCCCACTCCACAAGGGTGGTGCCACAACGGACCCCGGAAACTATCGCCCTATAAGCCTGACTAGCCTGGTCTGCAAAGCTATGGAGCGTATCATCATGAAACTCATAAACAAAGACATTGGGAACCTCCAAACACTGGATCCTACCCAGTTCGGTTTTGTTAAGGGCAGATCTTGCCTCTTGAACCTGGTCGACTTCTTCGAAATGGTCACCAAGGCCATATATGAAGGGAAGGTAGTCCACACAGCCTACCTGGACCTCGCAAAAGCCTTTGACACAATACCCCACTCTGGCATCATAAATAAGCTCACCAGCTTAAATATCAACCCCTATGTCACAAGATGGGTTGCAAACTGGCTCAGGGATTGAAACCACATGGTCAGAATTGCAGGTGCCATGTCAGACTCTAAACCAGTTACAAGTGGCGTCCCACAGGGCTCAGTCCTAGGACCTCTCTTGTTCGGTATATATTTCTCTGAGGTACTGGCTAACATGGGAGGACTATGGCTGACCAAGTTCGCAGATGACTGCAAACTGGGTGCCATAATCGACACGCCGACTGACACAAGCATCCTCCAAAAGGGTCTCACAGAGACGGATAACTGGTGCCAGAGCCATGGCCTAAAGCTAAATGCCAAAAAGTGTATAGTCATCCCCTTTGGGAAAAACAAAGTGCCCACAAATTACCACATAGGTGGTAATCCATTAAGTACGGAAGAAGTAATTAGGGATTTGGAGACCCAAGTAGATAGCAATCTCTCCTTTGACAATCACGTTGCCAAAGTGGTTAGAAAGACCTTCTATATAGCCCAACTTATCACGAAAGGGTTCACATCTAGATCAAGAGAGGTCATTGTGCCCCTCTACTCATCAGGCCCATAATTGAATACAATGCCCCATTTGGGATGTACCTTACCCGACACCGGCAGCAACTGGAAAGACCCCAAAAGTGCCTCACCAAGAGGATCAAGGGACTCAAACAGATGCCCTACGCAGTTAGGCTAAAGAAACTCCAGCTCTGTTCAGTTGCTTACCACCTACTCAGAGGTGATCTGTGCCTGACGTATAAAGCCATATCCAACCCAGAATTAATGGACATGCTCCACCTCAGGAAATCCAAATCCCTTAGAGCTACACGCTCCAGGGATTTAAACCTCAGCACGGAAATAAATAGGACATGCTGGAGGGACAGATTCATATCCCAGAGGCTCCCCTCACTCTGGAACAAAATCCCAATCAATGTTAGGCAGAGTCCCTCAATGACCCTCTTCAAGAGAAATCTGACGAGTGGATGGGAGATCGTAGGTTTACCACTGGGATCTCTTCTGTGTCCCTACTAGACAGAGGCACAGTAAACTAACCTCAAAAGGGCTATCTTCTGTGACCTACTATACAGAGGCACAGTCAACTAATCTAAAAGGGTGGTGAAAGCCAAACACACTCTGGCTAGGCTTATAAATGCCCTAGGGCAGTTAGCCTAGTATCAACCTATGAACAGAGTAGCAGTCTTAGGTGGAATTTGTAGGTGACTGGCCCATTCTCATTATCAAATAATTTAGTCATAAAGTATTAAAGGAGGGCTTGCATACTATCCTTTATACATAAGTGCCATGCAGGATTCATAGGTCTTTCACTTTCACATTCTAGAATTTTAAATTGTGGTTGTTTCCTTTGGGAGTGTATGACGTCTGCTTAGAATGGGGCTATGCAACAGTTATCGAGAATGTATCTTGAGTTGTAATTGCAACAGAAGTAAAAAAAAAAAATGTAATTTATATCAAGAAGATCCTTCTTAACTTATGACATATGGCTCAAACCCATTGTTTGAAGTAGCCAAATTTGTGTAAGCAGATTCAAGATTGTGGAAATGAAATTTATAAAAGGAGAATAACAGTCGAGTGCATTTAGTGGGTGCACATTCTTTTGTTCTTGAGAGTTTTGTAAAGAAATCTCAAAGGATGGTGTAGCCTTTTATGCACTGTTATCAAGTGCAAGGGCTTGTATGCTTTCACTGGAAATTTCTAGCATTCTGCATTGTACTCTCCATTGACTTTATAAGCCTTCTGCTTGGGCAAGGCTATTTAACAGCAGTATGAAATATGTGTTTACTGAGTTGCCACTGCATCAGAAGTAAAAATCTGAAAAGGGAAGGTGTTGTCACTGGAAGTATGATCTCTTACCCCCCCCCCCCCAAACGCACGCGCACACACATTATTTAAAATCACAGTATGTTACTTTAACATAATTTGGTGTATTTAGCTTTCTACCTAGCATAAAAGTGCTTTCTCTACTGGAGAATCATAACATAATATCTGGAATTTGCTAGAGTAGTTCAAGCAGTTTCAGAGATATAATCCTGTATTGCTAGGGACCACCATTAGTCCCATAAAGCTGTTTAGGAGCTGTGTTGTTTTCCCAGTTTACATTTTGATTGAAAACCAATACACATTTCACAGGTTTTCAGGCTGTCATACTATTGTATATATCTGAATTGTGTCAGTGTGTTATAATCCAAGAACCAAAAATAGTATTGTTATTGGAGGAAGTAACAGTTTCCATTATTTTGAATGTTATAGCAAAACACACACATTAAGTACTCTAACAGACATGCTAATATTTACGATTCTGCTGTCAACTTGTTTAATCTTCTGCCATGTACATTACAAGGCTTCACCATTCAGGTGTGGTGGTCTAAATATTTCACAAGACTGTATTTAAGTAGCAGTGAGAGTGACATAAAAGTTTGATCAGATTCAGGCCAGAATTGCCTTCTGAAAAAAGACTACAGCATCTGCTCATACTTCTGGTATATAATCTAAGCCCATATGCATAGGAATACATAACCAGATGTAGGAGCATAAGATCTTCAGACTATCTTGCCATCAGTTTGAATGCAGGGTCTTCACTCTTATTTGTCTGCTTTCCACAATGTTCTTGGCTGCTACCATTGCCTACAGTTATTCAAATAAGTGCCACTTGGGGAACTTATTTTTCTTGCATCTTTTATTAAAATGTGAATGTAGTAGGCAGAAACCTTATAAGGTCGTTCACTCCTGGTTATTTTTTTATGGGTTGAACATGATTATAGAAACTGTTAGATGTCAGTCATTTTACTAAGACTGTTACTTATCTTTCTTTGTTAAATACTTATCTAGACACTTAACATTTGAAATGCCTCATGTAATCCAAGATGGCAGAGCTCTCTGCCTCTGACATCCCACTCACACCAAAAAAAAAAGAAAAAAAGGTTAAAAGAGACTAGGCCTGAGCCATCTACTGCCCAGTCTGATACTGACTCGCCTGTTGAGATACTGCTGGAATCTACAGTACATCTGACTCCTTAGACACCTGTTACCATCACCCCGAGACTGTTCATACCAAAATAGTTTAGAAGGGGGATCTGAGAGTGATTATTTCAGAGGGACCAGAGGTATTCCTGAAATCCTTGTCTGGTAAGAGGTGCTCAACTTTGATCCATACCATACCAGGGTTCCAACCTACCATGCTTCATTAGGGCAGATGTAATCTAAGAAAAGGAAACAGAAAACTTAAAATGTTCAGTTATTCAGATGTCTCAGGAAAAGATGTGTGGAGTTTTTACAAGGCCATCTTTGTCTTTGAAATCATCAGACGAGATTTCCTGAGTCTTTATCTAAGAAGTAGAATTCTGATTCTGAAGAAAATGATTTAGTGTGTTTAACATAAATTCATTCTGCTGGTCAGCCTAAGGCCAACTTGCCCCCCAATTCTCCCAGTGAGGAAATCTCATTAGAGGAATCTATAACTAAAATGGTTTGCCACTTGGAGAATAAAAACAGGTGTCTAATGCACAAAAAAGATGACATTATTTTCTGGATGTGGAAGCTCCTATGCCGCCTTCTGTCCCTCCAGTCTTAGAAGCCTTCCTGGATACCTTTGCATCGACTTCGACTTCTCCTGATTCTCAACCTCCAGCACTCAAAAAGCCTAACAGGTGTTACATATGGTCCCAGAGGACCTAAAGTTTCTGTACAAAAATCCTGCAGCAGATGTCCCATTTCCAGTGACAAACCTATTAAGCTTCTGCCACCAGCTAATGTTTTGCCATTTGAGAGATATGGTAGGTCATTGGATAGGTATGGAAAAAAGTTTATACTTCTGCCAGTTTTGCTTTCAGAGTTTTAAATTATCAAACTCAAATGCCAAAATACCTTTAGTCCATCTTGGGAGATCTCAGTACGACCATAGATGACTTTGAAGCTTCTGATTCTAAGCAACAAGCAATTGCCATACATAAGTAAGCTATTCAGATTGCTGTTTGTTCCATTAAATGCAGATATGATGCCAGTCAGGTTTCTTCCAGGGCTGTTGCTACTGGTTCAGTTTTAAAAGATTTGCTTTGCTTCATCTGCAGTCCCTCACAGAAAATGTAGAGGCTAAACTCCTGGATTTCCAGTTCACATGGACCATTTATTTGAACCATCTGCGGCAGAGATTTTCAGGACTTTGCAGGAGAAGGGCAAAATAATGCAAGACTTAAGAGATTTCTCTCCCTTCAGTACTCTGGTATTGAAGATGCTATCACTGCTCTCTCCTTCCTTTCATACTACCTCATGTCTTTCTCGTTTCCCTAGACTTTGAAGGATGAATACCTGCATATCTTCATTCACCTCACTTGCAGAAAAAATTCAGGTTCTCTGCCTAATGATCACACACACTGTTCTGTTCTTTACCCTTTGTGAAGACCTTTGGAACGGTAGATATATCAAAGTTGCACCCTAGCTATTGTGTTTTGCAAACTTAAAGAATACATATCTTTCCTCGTCTGGATGATGATTCACGACCCCATCCAAGCTACTTCTCAGGACACACTATGCCAGTACCTGGAGAATCTGAGCTTCACCTTCAGTCTCCAAAAATCTTCTCTGGCCACCTCCCAGGATATGATTTTCCAAAATTGCAGACTGGATACCAGGATTAATGATGATTTTCCCAACTCAAGAGAAAATGCACTCCCTTCTCTCTACTCCTGTAAGGAAGATTTTAAGAACCCTAGGATACACGACAGCAACCATTTTTGTGGTTCCGTTTGCCAGGCTACACATGAGAAAGATCCACTTTTCTTTAAAATCTCTGTAATCTCAGCACTGCCATCCACTGGATTTCCAAATTTCTGTCTTGCCTTATTTGACAATAGAGGTATGGTGATGTATATCCCAGAACCAACTCAATGCAGGCATTCCTTTATGCCCACTTACTTCCAACAAGGAGATGCACACACATGCATCAAACTTTGCCTGTGGAGCTTGGACAGGCTTCTCCTTAGTTCAGGGCCAGTGGGTCCCCAGACAGTGGAGGGAATGCATCATTGTCAAAGAACTAAGGGCTATATTTCAGACCTTTTGGGTGTTTTCTCACATATGAAAAGCAGGCCCTCTCGGGTATTTCACAGACAACACCACAATAATGTGGTTTATCAGCAGCAGGAGGATGGCAGTGTCCTACCAGCTTTGAGGCTAGCTCTTGTAGTTTGGGAAAAGGCTATAAAGGCAAATCTGTCCCTTCAGGAAGTGTACATCCTCAATGTACAGTATATTAACAGATTCTCTAAGCGGGTTCATGCAAGACCCTCACAAATGGATGTTAAAGCAGGGAGGTCTTCCTGGACATGGCCCACATATGGGGTATTCCCCAAATAAACTTGTTTACCTCCACTTTGAACAGACCTCTCAAGCTGCTTTGCTGCAGAACTCTTTGGGAGGGGAAGTAACTCTATGCCTCCCCCTCTGAAGATGTAATGGGACAGACCAGAAATCTTACTGGTGAGTCCCTTCTGGCCTGGGCAGCACTTGTCCCCTTGTCTTCACCTAGCAAATCGCAGTCACTACAAGTTAACCTACAGTGAGCTTGCTCACACAGAATGACTCCCTGCTTAATTCCAGTCTGCATGCTGTCTACCTGACACTGTGGATGATAAAATTCTCATCTCTTTCAGGCACCAATTCTCCGAGATTGTTTCAGATATCTCCAGATGGAACAGATTTTTTTGTCAGGTGTCCTGTAAAGAATGCGAACCCATGTTCAGGTGAGGATACCAATAATCTTGCTTGTGTGAGCTGCCCAAATCTGGACTTGCCTATCCTTCTGTTAAGGCACAACTATCTGCCGTCTCAGCCTGCATGCCACTTAACCCACTGTTGCTTTCTACAGTCAAAGTCAAACTGTTTCTATAGGGTGTCCTCCTCTTGAAACCACCTAGGAGGGCTGTTCCATCCCTCACCCCACCCCCAATCTCCGTTTCATTTTTAGGAAAAACTCACTTTGAACTCAAGTCTTCCACATCCATAAAATTTTGTACTTTGAAAACTGTTTTGCTGGTGGCCCTTACATCTGCCGGAAGGGGATCTGACATTCAAGTCTTTATGGCTGTCCCTCCTTTTCTAATTGTACATAAGGATAAGGTCTGTCTGAGAGCTAATCTTTCTTTTGTGCGTAATGCGGTCCATGAATTCTCTCTCAATCAGGTATGTATTTACCTGTCTTCTCCCCATATCCACAGGACAGTGGTGCGAGACTTGTGCACTCCTTGGATGTAAGCAAACAACTAAGGTTTTACCTGGACAAGAACAAAGACATCAGGAAAACAGACTAATTTTTTTCTCTCTTTTCAGGAAGGCAAATTAGGCAAACCAGTCTCAAAGTAAATTTCCAGTAGAATCTCAAAATCCATTTCCTTTTCTTACTCCTACATTGGCAAGTTCATGTCTTCTCTAGTGAAAGCACATTCCTCTAGAGCAATTTCCTCCTCTGGTCTTTTCTTCAAGGGAGTTGATTACAGAGCCATTCGGAAATCAGCAACTTAGTCCTCTCTATACACCTTCACTAAATATTGAAAGGTGGATTCATTTTATAGATAATGGACTTCTTTTGCAGGATCTGTACTTCCTGAATTGGTGCTCTGCTATCGCCATCTGTCTTTCCAGCCTCTAAGCTCTGGGACTTGCCCAATGGTATAGGAAAACTGGAACTGTGATCTAGGGATAGACCTGGGTGGGGGCAGTCCTTTTGCCTGTCTTTTTGACTGTCCTTATTTTTTCTTTCATCTTTTACTCAGGCTTTTCCAGGGGATCCTTGCTCTACACTTCTACATATACTTATGTATCCTGTGCCACAGGTTTAGGTCATATGCTTGATGTACAAGTGTAGAGAAGGTTCTAGCTTTAGTACACTGGATGGATGTCAGGTTACTGAGACGAGATGCTAAAAGTATTGGAATACTGTAATAGTAATCGATAGGACATCTACTGTTATGGCATGTTCTTACACAACTGTCCTTCAGTTCAATCCTAAAAATATATAGTAGTAAAGGAATTATTTTTAATATGTTGTGACACAAAATATTAAATGATTTTTAATTAAAATTTGCACTGCTGCTTCTCATTTCTCTTTGAAGGTAGTAGCCCGACCTAAAGATGTTTGGTAGGTTGTTATGCCAGTTTATTCCTTGAAAAAATGAGAAAATGTTAAGTAGATTTGGTAATGCAAAATGTATGAAGCAAACATAGCCAGAAAGTCAGTAGATAGGCAGTTTTGTGGAAATTATTCAATTGCTGTATGGTGCAATAAGGTCAGCATTGTTAAATATTTTGTTAGGTCTGGTATATACTGTGCTGTGTAGTTTGTTGCTTTCTTATTTTGTAGTGGATTAGTGCTTAATTTTATAGTAATTTGGTCAATTCATTGTGACTTTGGTCCAGATCACATTTTGAACGGGTTCTGTGAATCAGCCCACACGCCTGGCTTTCTTAGTGCCAATGTAGCAGAAGAGATGAATTTCTGAAAAAAGATCTGATGGATATCTCTTCATCCATTTTTCAATGAATGGGTTATTAGATCTATCTCTAATCTGACTTTGGCTACTGTCATACTTTACATGTGGTTCTCAGCCTCCTGTCTCTACTCATAACCCCATGCAATGAGAGAGTAGAGCTTAAATCTTGTTTGCTGCTGGAATGGATGTGGTCTCCTTTGCTCAGGTTCATGGGCTAGGTAATTACCAACACTTTTGGTGATTTTTCACTCTTATTCAGAGTTTATCTTCAGTACTTCCAACCTTCTCTTACCCTTACAAAAAAAAAAAAATTGGCAGATAGTTATATTTTTACAAATATGTGGATAAGGAAAGTTCTTTACTCTGTCTCCTCCTTACCATGCCCATCTGGTAGTTAGAGATGTTCTTCTTGTTTCACTGTTGCAGTCATTACATTTAGGTTATCTGCTTGCAGGTATCCCTCAGTCTGCCTGATTAACAAAGTCTTGGGTCCTGCGTCGGTTGCTGTCCCTTCTTCCATGATGTCAGGTCGTCAGGGGTATAAAACACGCCGCCAACGCCATTACACCAGTCTTTCTTGCCATGCAGAGCCCGAAGCAGTTTGCAAGTGCCGGTCGGCCGACTCCTGAAATTTTTGTTTTCGTGTTTCAGAACCGAAGTCTTCAACTAACGCTAAGTACCCCATTGGGGAAACTTTTTCTTGCTCCTTACCGATGTCAGTAAAAGTTAATAATTGCATTACTTGTGGAAAGCAAATACCTCATAAAGATTTTCATTTGTACTGTATTCCTTGCCTAGGCCCTATCCACAACGTACCTTGCTGTCGGGTTTTGTGCTTTATTTAATCAGCGCACAATCCGTCATCGGTATATTTTCACCTCTAAATATTTCGGTTCTCGGTTTAATTATCCAGAAATGTCATCGGTTAGCCATCCGACTACCGGGATTCTGAAAAAACGCAAAGATAAAGACAGAGACAGGCCTACGAGGTCCAAAACTGCCAACGCTAGTTCGCCGGTACTCAGTGAGGCACTTTCACAGCCCCTGATACCCACTACTTCTGATCCGCAGGCCTCTACTGAGACCCATTCGGAGTCCGGTATGCTGCAAGATGCTACAGCTATGGAAACAATGGATGTCGCTACCTTGGATGGGTCCGGAGCCGCTGTGCAGGCACCGGCTTCTGAGGGTGTATTCAGGCCTACGGACTTGCATATTAAACAGACGCCTCCTTCTTTACTTAGGACTAAATCTCGATCCATGCCTAAAAAAATGACGCCCAGGCCACATGCTCAGGTCTCTATGCCTAAAAAAAAATGATAAGAATGGCTGAAGATCTAATAACTCAGGGTAGCCAACCCCACCCCCTTCTAAGAGGCCTAGGACTGAAGTTGATTATGAATCTTCTGATCAGGATTCTGTTTTTTTCTGATTCTTCTGATGATCTGGATTTGCCCTTATCTACTTATGAAGATTCTGATGCAGAGGACTCCATTCCCTCTGCTTCCCCTCCTGAAGATTTTTCTTTTGGGGAAACCTTACATACTCTAAGGGAGCATTTCCACTGGGAAAGCCAGGATTTTTCTGTTTCAAAAAAGAGGCTTAGGGATTTCCTTCTCCTACCTCAGCATAGGCCTTTAGCTATTCCTCCTGTACTAGACGTTGTTGATGATGCTTTTTCGGAATCTAGTTTGGTCCCCGATTCCCTGCCTCCTGCTGCCAGAAAACCTGACAGATACTACAGTGTCCCTAAGTCCCACAAGTTCCGTTTTAAAAATCCTATTGCAGATCCAGTGACTTTCACAGGGGCCCAAGGGCATTAAGGCTTCTACTGCTAAAAATCATACCCCTTCTGATAGAGACTCCAGGGCGCTGGATAGATGGGGTAAGAAGGTTTACACTTCTGCAACCTTGGCCATTGGGGATTTAAACTGCCAGTTTCATATGTTAAAGTATCAGCAGCATGTTATTGGACTGCTTAAACAGAAAATTATGTTGATTCCTGACTGTGTGGAAAATAAAGAATTACAGGATTTAATGCATTCTGCTGAACAAGTTGGAAAACATACTTTGCAATGTGGTTTTGATTCATTAGAGGCCTCTTGCAGGGCTACTGTTACTGGGTCTGTGCTCAGAAGGCATGCTTGGCTGACTGAGGAAGTTCTTAAAAAGATGGAAGATGAAGCTAAATCAATGCAAATTGTTAAAGATTTTTTACAAGTTCAGGTCCTTAGATTTCGTAGGCACTGGCCCTCTAAGAATTGGTCCTTTCCAGCCCCTTCCAGGTCTTCGCAAACCAAACCCAGACACAGCAAAAACCCCAGGTTTCAGTCCCAGGGGACACAGAACTAAGCAGTGAGGGACCTCCACTTCCAAATCTGGGAATAGTAAGACTCCCCCCTGTGGTAAATTGTCTGTGACTTCCTTTTAAAATTTCCAAGCACTTATCAACTGACTGCCCCTTTGGGGGAGGGGGGGGATTGCTCTTCATGCAAAGAATTGGGAACTCTCTACCCAGGACAAATGGGTTTTAAATATAGTGTCCCAGGGATACAGAATTCACTTCCACATGTTACCAACACCAAGCGGGTGGCCGGACCTACCCCCAAATCAGTGGGCAGTGGCCCAAAAACAAGTACTTTCTCTCTTAAGCATGGGGGCTATTCAACTGGTACCAGAAGAGGAAAAGGGACAAGGTTTCTACTTGAGACTGTCCTGGTACCCAGAAACGACAATTCATGGCATCCTATCCTGGACCTGTCTACTCTGAACTCCTTTTTGTAGATTCCAAAATTCAAGATGCTGACTCTTCAATTACTTCCTATGCTAGGCAAGGATGCCTGGTTGGCAACACTAGATTTAAAAGAAGCATACCTGCACATCCCAATCAGGGAATCTTGCAGAAGATACCTACGCTTCAAAGCAGGCTACACGCACCATCAGTTCTCTGCCCTGCCGTTTGGCTTATTCACTGCACCCAGGGTATTCACAAAGTGCCTAGCTCCAGTTATTGCATTTTGCAGGCAAAGAAATATTCAGATATACCCATACCTGGACGATTGTCTAATTCAGGCAGAAAGCCAGGACTTTTGAATCATTTGGCCTTTGTACAAAGGGTTCTAACTTGTCTGGGGTACACCATAAATGAAAAGAAATCGCAACTGGTACCCCTGTCAACAAATTATATTCCTGGGAGCAAGCTTGAATACAACTTCCCAGATGGCTTACCTCACGCCAGAGAAACAAATTAATTTGACAACCTACTTTCAAACAAGTGGCCACAAAAACCCTGCTATCTGCAAGACAAATAATGCAGGCCTTGGGGTTCATGGCCTCCTGCATTCTTCTAATTCCATATGCAAGACTGCATTTGAGGAAACTACAGTAGGATCTAAAAACCCTATGCTGTCAACATTCTCACAACCTAGAAACAATGATTCCTATCATACCTTGCCTATGCGTAGACTTCCTTTGGTGGGCAGAGGCCTGCCACCAAAACAAGGGACTACCTTTCACACCACCCCCTGCCACCCAAACCCTAGCAACAGATGATCAGACTATGCATAGGGGGGGCTCACTTGGCAGGGCAGTGCATTCAGGGCAAATGGAACCCGAGTCAAATGCACTTGCATATCAATCAAAAAGAAATGTTAGCTGTACAGAATTCTCTGACAGCCTTCAAGGGCCACATTCTTCCAGGACAATTATTGATGAAGACAGACAAAACACCACTGTTATGTGGTACATAAACAAGCTGGGGGGAACCCACTCATACCCTCTCTGCAGACTAGCCATGGCTCTGTGGAACACAGCCTTGAGCTACCAAGTGCACCTACAAGCTCAATTCCTGCCAGGAAAATTGAATACACTGGCAGACGGACTAAACAGAAACCTCATGGACCCACACGAGCAGAAACTGGAACCAAGGACTTTCAACATGTTGACAAGCAAATGGGAGAGCCCAGATATAGACCTGTTTGCCTCTCCCCAGAACTACCAATTGGACAAAGTTTGCACAAGGACTCCCCACAAACAAGCCTGGAAAGTGGATGCTCTGCCCTTTGGCTGGAAAAACCTATCAGTCTATGCCTTACCCCTTTGCCACTGCTCTCCAAAGTACTACTAAAAATCAAACAGGACAAACCAAGGATGATTTTGATTGCACCAGATAGACTGGCCATGCCAACACTGGTACCCCCTTCTGCGCAATGTGTCATGGTTATCTCCATGGCACCTGCCTCAGACTCCTTCCCTGCTGTCTCAGTAGGAGAACCAGATGTTCATCGTGTTACACTGCTGCAGTCATTACACTTGGGTTATCCTGCCTTCAGGCAGTTCCCCAGTCAGCCTGAGTTCCAAAGTCTTGGTCCGGCGTCGGTTGCTGTCACCTCCTCCCTGACTTCAGTGCAACAGGGGTATATAAGATGCAGCCGACGCCATATTCTTCAGTCTTTCTTGCCACGCGGTGCCCAAAGCAAAAGCAGTTCACAAGTGCCGGTCGGCCAACTCCTAAGATTTTCATTCCGAATCCAGAACCGAAGTCTTCTACAAAGCTAAGTACCCAGTTGGGAAACTTTTTCTTGCCTCAGACCGATGTCAGTAAAAGTTAATAACTGTATTTCTTATGGGAAGCAAATGCCTCATAAGGATTTCCATTCCTATTGTATCCCATGCCTAGGCTCAGACCACAGTGTCACTGGTTGTCGGTTTTGTGCTAGGTTTAACAAGCGCAGCATTAAACGTCAGTTTGATTTTGCCCGACATTATTTTGGCAGAAAATTCAATTACACCATGCCGTCGGAATTTCCGACGACCGGAATACATAAAAAGCGTAAAGACAAGGACAGGCATCCGAGGCCCAAAACTGACGATGAGGCCTCTTCTAGGCCGGTCGCCAGTTCTCCGGTTTTCAGCGAGGTGCCTTTGCAGCCCCTGATGACCTCTTCTGCAGAACCACAGGCCGCCTCCGACTCCCACGTGGAGCTGGTTGGGCTTTCGGATGCACAAGTTTTTCATCCTACCGAAACTAACCCTTCAGAGGGAACCGAAGTAGCTGAGCAATCCACAGCTTCAGAGAGTGTTTTCAGGCTTACTCAGTTAAGCATTAAATCCTCTGCTAAGTCTAAGCCTCCCTTAAAAACAAAGAAACAAATACAGCATTCTCCAGGACAGGCCTCCGTGCCTAAGAAACCAATGCTCAAAATGGCCGAAGACCTAATCATCCTGCTCAGGGGGGTCCCATCCCCTCCTGATAAAAGGCCCAGGCAGGATGCAGACTATGACTCATCCGACCAGGTGTCCATTTCTTCAGATTCATCCTCAGACCTAGGTTATTCTTTACCCCCTTATGAGGATTCTGATGCTGAGGAATCGATTCCATCAGCCTCTCAGCCTGAGGACTACTCCTTTGGGGAAACCTTACATACCATGAGGGAGCATTTCCATTGGGAAGGCCAGGGTTACTCAGAATCCAAGAAAAGGCTCAGAGACTTCCTTTTATTACCTCAACACAGACCCCTTGCTATTCCACCAGTGTTAGATATTGTGGATGATGTGTATACTGAATCCAGCTTAAATCCTGACTCCTTACCTCCAGCCCCAGTTAAACCTGACAGATATTGCAGAGTCCCTGACTCACACAAATTTCTGTATAAAAGCCCTGTTGCTGACCCTGAAACTATTTCTCAGGGACATAAAGGGATTAAGGCCTCATCAGCAAAAAACCCAGTTCCCTCTGACAGAGATTCCAGAGCATTAGACACATGGGGAAAGAAAATGTATACGTCTGCAACTTTAGCAATGAGAGCCTTAAATTGCCAGTTTCACATGCTAAAATATCAGCAATTTTTGATGTCTCAGTTGAAACAAAAAATGCTTCCAGATTCAGATCCTCCTTATTTTAAAGAAATGCAGGATTTATTGCATGCAGCTGAACAAGTGGGAAAACATACTTTGCAATGTGGTTTTGATTCTTTAGAGGCGTCCTGTAGAGCAGCAGTTACAGGCTCTGTCATTAGAAGGCATGCTTGGTTAAAAGAACATACGTTACCAGATCATGTTAAAGCAAAATTATTGGATGCACTTTTGCAGTGGGATGTGTTATTTGGAGTTAAGGCAGAAGAGGTATTAAAGAAGATGGAGGATAAGGCAAAATCTATGCAAACGGTGAAGGATTTCTTACAGGTTCAGCCTCCTCGATTTAGCTGAAATTGGCCAACAAAGAATTGGTCCTTTCCAGTTACAGATAGACCCCAAAGGGGCAGATACAGACGTCCAAGAGGTAGAGGTCAACCCCAAGGCCCTTACAGGCCTCGACAATGGGGTGCACCAGGCCAGAAGAAAGGGGAAGACAGGCCCCAACCATATAAAGAGCAGCCTCAATGACTTCCCACTACAGCTGCCAAACAGCTCTCTCTTGGCAGCCCCCTTGGGAGGAAAGCTGGCACTTTTCTATCACAATTGGCATTGGATCACCGAAGACAAATGGGTTCTCAACACTGTATCTCAAGGTTACAGGTTCCACTTTCACACTCTGCCAAGGTTAAAAGGAATGCAAAATCTGCCACCAAATCAATGGGCAGAGGCTCAAAAACAAATTACAGCACTCATGGACATGAGAGCTATTCAAAAGGTACCACCACAGGAGCAAGGACAAGGATTTTACTCAAGACTCTTTCTGGTTCCCGGAAAGGATAAAGCATGGAGGCCCATTCTGGATCTTTCTTCTCTAAACACTTACCTGGATGTTCCGAAATTCAAAATGTTGACACTACAGCAGCTTCTTCCCATGCTAAGCAAGAAAGCTTGGCTCGTGACCTTTGACCTCAAGGAGGCATACCTGCATGTCCCTATCAGACAAAACTGCAGAAGATACCTCAGATTCGTAGCTGGTTCAATGCACTATCAATTCTCTGCACTGCCCTTTGGCTTATCTACTGCACCCAGGGTCTTCACAAAGTGCCTGACACCAGTAATTGCATTTTGCAGACAGAAAGGAATTCAAATTTATCCATACCTGGACGACTGCCTGATACAAGCAGAGACCAAGGACATTCTTCTAAAGCACCTGGCGTTTGTAAAAAAGTTATTAAGTTGCCTGGGGTACACAGTAAACGCAAAGAAATCAAAACTAGTGCCCTCACAAGAGATAATATTCCTGGGTGCCAGCTTGAACACAACGGCCCAGATGGCTTATCTCATGCCAGTCAAGCAAGGACAACTGACTCATTACTTTCAATTGATGGCAACAAAGACCCAACTCCCTGCAAGAAAAATTCTGCAGGCCTTGGGTTACATGGCATCTTGCATACTACTAATTTCATATGCCAGACTGCTTATGAGGAAACTGCAGTGGTACCTAAAGAGTGTATGGTCTCAACACTGTCAATGTTTGGAAACAGTTATACCACTAATTCCTTGCCTTCAACAGGAGTTTCGATGGTGGGCTCAAGCTTGTCACCTCAACAAGGGACAGCCCTTCACTCAACCCACAGCCAGGCAAACACTGACAACAGATGCATCGGATTACGCCTGGGGAGCACACATGGCAGGAAAATGTATTCAGGACGAGTGGTCCGCAGAACAAAGGCATCTTCACATCAATCAAAAAGAGATGCTAGCTGTACAAAATGCCCTTATAGCTTTCAAGGACCTGCTGCATCCAGGACAACTATTACTAAAGACAGACAACACCACAGTTATGTGGTACATAAACAAGCAAGGGGGCACACACCCCTACCCCCTCTGCAGACAAGCCATGACCTTGTGGAACACAGCTCTAGACTACCAAGTTCATCTGGAAGCACAATTCCTGCCAGGAGAGAAAAACACACTGGCAGACGACTTAAGCAGAAACATCATGGATCCCCACAAATGGGAATTGAATCCACAAATATTCAGAATGATAACACAGAAATGGTTGAGTCCAAACATAGATCTGTTAGCATCCCCAATGAATTGCCAGCTACAGAAATTCTGCACAAGGAGTTACCTTCCACAAGCATGGAAAGTGGATGCCCTCTCATTCAGCTGGAAAAGCCTACAAGTATACGCTTTCCCACCTCTACCTCTCCTTCCAAAGGTACTCATAAAAGCCAGACAAGAAGAGCCAAAGATGATACTGATTGCACAGACTGGCCACGCCAGCACTGGTACCCAATCTTAAAGAACTTAGCACAAGAACCACCCTGGATTTTGCCTCAAATCCCACATCTGCTGACTCAGCACAACAATCAGATACTTCACAGCCAGCTAAAGACCTTAAACCTAGCTGCATGGAAAATTCCTTAGTCAAGCAAGCAGTGCCTCTCTCCAAAGCTGTTATGGATGTCATTCTGGAGGCCAGAAGGCCTAGTACCACGAAAGCCTATTCGGATAAATGGAAGAGATTCTGTGCCTGGAACCAGACTCACAGCCTTGACCCTCTTGTCCCAAACATTCCTCAGATACTACAATATTTAACTGAGATGCTGGACAAGGGCCTCTCCTTTTCATCCATCAAGATCCACGCCTCTGCCATTTCTGCTCATTACAACTTGGATCCACCAATTTTCTCTAATCCTTTGCTAAAACAGTACTTCAGAGGGGCTAAAAACATAAGACCGCCCCGTAGAGCACCTACTCCAACTTAGGACCTCAACTTTGTTTTGGAAAAATTAACTTTACCTCCTTTTGAGCCAGCTAACACAGCAGAATTAAAATGTATCTCTTGGAAAACTGCTCTGCTCCTGGCAATAACATCAGCACGAAGACTTTCAGAATTACAGGCACTAATGGCAATGGAACCTTTCCTCATTTTCCACCAGGACAGGGTGTCTTTAAGAACTAACCCTACGTTTATGCCAAAGGTGGTATCAAGTGTGGCTCTAAACCAAACTATTCACTTGCCAACTTTTTATCCAAAACCACAGAATAAAGGGGAGAGACTACTGCATTCTTTGGACATTCACAGGCAGTTACGCTTCCACTTGGACAAGACCAAAGCTTTCAGAAAATCTGAGCAATTATTGGTAGCATATGCTGCAGGAGCACAGGGGAAAGCCATTTCAAAACAGACTATTTCAAAATGGATAGGACATTGTATACGTTTCTGTTATACACACCATGGGAAACCTGTACCTAGCAGCATTAGATCTCACTCCACCAGAGCAGCAACAGCCACTTCACCTGCCTACCTCAGAGGAGTACCTACCCAGGATATTTTGGAAGCAGCAACATGGAGTTCTGTGCTTACCTTCACCAAGCATTACCATTTGCCTTTATACTCCAAATCCAGAGCTGGCTTCGCCACTGCTGTGCTGCAGGGCCTTATAGCCACCCCTAATGCCTTATAGACCCAGCCACCCTACCTCAGCTTTGGGATTCCACCCAAGTGTAATGACTGCAGCAGTGTAACACGATGAACATAGTACAGTTTTGTACCTACCATAAATGTAGATGTTCGAGTGTAAACACTGCTGCAGTCCAGGTTACCCTCCCTTCTTCCCCTCTTACTTGTTGGTACGTACCTATGTCTTCTACCCTTTACTACCTATGGGGGAGTATTTGCTGGTAACTGAAAGTTGTTTGCTTTTCTTATGTATACTTTACTAGCAATTTGAATTGCCTACCTATTTGGGGGCACCTGACATCTGGGGCAAGAAAAACTGAAGAATATGGCGTCACCTGCATCTTATATACCCCTGTCACACTGACGTCAGGGAGGAGGCAACAGCAACTGACGCTGGACCAAGACTTTGGAACTCAGGCCGACTGGGGAACCGCCTGATGGCAGGATAACCCAAGTGTAATGACTGCAGCAGTGTTTACACTCGGAACATTTACATTTATGGTAGGTACAAAACTGTACTATTCTGCACCCTCAGCTTCTTACACTGAACCTTGCAGCCTGGCTAATTACTTAATCTCTCCTTTACCATCCCTCAGCAAACCTGAGATCGATATTTTAGAGGCAAGGAGGCCTAGTACTAGAAAATCTTATACTGAAAAATGGAAAAGATTCTGTGCCTGGAACCAATCTCAAGGGATGAGCATGGCAGTGCCCAATTTGCCTCAGATTTTACAATACTTAACTGAGATGCTTCACAAGGACCTGTCTTTTTCCTTCATTAAAATCCACGCCTCAGCCATTTCAGCTCATTATAACACAGAACCTCCCCTCTTAACTCATCCATTCAAGCAGTTCCTCAGAAGGGCCAAAAATTTGAGACCACACAGGAGAGCTCCAACCCCAGCCTGGGACCTTAACTTTGTCTTGGAGAAACTCACTCTACCTCCTTTTGAGCCAGCTGCTACTGCAGACTTAAAATTTCTTTCTTGGAAAACAGCTTTTTTTTTTAGCAATCACTTCATCTAGCAGGGTATCTGAATTACAGGCCCTTATGGCAGTGGAGCGTTTTATCATCTTTCATGCGGACAGTGTGTCCTTCAGAACCAATCCATCCTTCATGCCCAAGGTGGTATCCAGTGTGGCTCTTAATCAGTCCATTCATTTCCCAACCTTCTTTCCCAATCCACAGAAAAAAGGGGAACGGATACTGCATTCCTTAGATGTGCACAGACAAATTAGATTCTACTTGGACAGGACTAAACCTCAAAGGAAATTTGAACAACTGCTGTTGGCATTTGCTGCAGGGGGAGAGGGGAAGGCTATTTCAAAGCAAACCATTTCTAAATGGATAAGCCATTGCATTAATTTCTGCTATAAGCACCATGGAAAACCTATCCCCCAGGAGATCAGACCTCACTCCACCAGGGCTGCATCTACCTCTACAGCCTTTCTTAGAGGCGTCCCTACCAGGGGCATCCTAGAAGCAGCTATCTGCAGTTCTGTACATACTTTCACCAAGCATTATCATTTGCCAATTTTCTCTAAATCCAGAGCTGGCTTTGCCACTGCAGTCTTGCAGGGCTTTATAGCTGGCTCTAATGCTATCTAAATTCCTCCTCCCAACCATAGCTTTGGGAATCTACCCAAATGTAATGACTGCAACAGTGAAACACGAAGAACATAGTACAGTTGTGTACAGTTACCATAAATGTAGATGTTCGAGTGTATTCACTGTTGCAGTCAATTACCTCCTCCAGCCCCCTAACTTCTTTTGGCTATACCTCTACTTTCCTTTACTATGCTTAAAAGCCTTTTTGGTGTATTTGCTTTTTTGTTGGAGGCATATCTTTGTACTTTTATATTTAATTGCTTCCCATTAGGGGGGCACCTGACATCTGGGGCAAGAAAAACTGATGTAATGGCGTCGGCTGCATGTTTTATACCCCCGACGACCTGACGTCATGGAAGAAGGGACAGCAACCGACACAAGACCCAATACTTTGTTAATCAGGCCGACTGAGGGCTACCTGCAAGCAGATGACACAAATGTAATGACTGTAACAGTGAATACACTCGAACATGTACATTTATGGTAAGTGTAAAGAACTGTACTTTCTGCTAGGTGTAACTGATAGATCAGATGTCTTTTCTGTCCATATTCAACCTGTGGGTTATCCATTCTGACTCTAATCTGAGACTGGCCAAATTCAAGAGACTTATGCTTCCCAAGCTGCACCTCCTCTACCCATGTTGCCTAGCCCCAACTGACAACACCCAGATTTCTTTACCCACCTTCTAGGACTGCAGCTTGGTCTTGAGTTCTGTTGAGTTGCATTCTTTAACTTAGTGGAGTCCTTATATTTGGACTTGTTCTCCTATGCCCTTCTACATTTCAGTTTAGTGACCAGTACACAATTTGTTTTGGTGTGGTGGTGTTTATTTTTGTTAGTGTAGTTAGTTTAGTAGGTTGGTAGCATTAGTGGGCTTTTCCCGCCTTTTAGTGTTCTTTATTCTCTACTTGATTGGTCCTTTTTAGGGTATATTGGCCTGTGTCCCTTTCCCCTCCTTTGTAGCAGGGAGTGTGTTTTTTCATGTTGTTGGCATGGACAAAGGGCTTAAGAAATGTGTGTGGCCATAAGCTGCTCTCAGAAGATGCCCAAGATTGATGCGTTTACTGTCTTGGTCCCCCTCACCTAGATACTCAGTGTGCCATCTGTGATAACTTCAGCTCGAGCTGCCAGTGAGATCAGAGCAAAGTTAGTGTTGAAAGACCCTCTGCCAGGCAGTGTGTGTTCATCTGGTCCCACTTCCAGTAAATAGGACAAGGGTGATAGAGGTCAGAAGGAAGAGGGAGCAAAGGGCCCCAAATCTTATAAGCCAGACTGCAAACAAGTGGCCCTTTCTTCTAGTCAGCTATATCTGAAGATCCCAAGATCTTCCCTACTGGGCCGATTGTGGGAAAGACTCCTCCTGTTGCTTTAAGGGAGGGTTCAGCCCCCTTTTTTCCCCTCTTGACTTGTTGAAAGTTCTCCCCAGTGTCTTCTCCACCGTTGCCCCAGATGTAAGGTTTTCCAGTTCCAGGTCTTTCCATACTTGGATGATTGGATTCTCACTGCTTCCATGACAGCATTTCTGGTCAGGGCCAGGGATTCCTTACTGTAGTTTTACCTATCTCTGGGAATCACAGTAAACCATCAGAAGTCCAGTCTGCTTCCAGTTCAGTACCTGGAATTCATAGTATGTCATTTGAGTACCATGTCTCAAACTGCCAAACTTTCAGCACACAGGGCATCCACATTTTGTCTTCAGGCCACCACTTACCTGTCTTATGCAAAACCTCTGACTTCCTTAGTTCTCATACTTTTAGGTCACATGGCTTCAGCGATTTGCCTAGGGTCCCC